>NW_011494014.1:55517-58096 GCF_000754665.1 Bison bison bison | reverse complement strand
CACAAACCTCAGATCATGGCATCCAGTCCCATCACTTCATGGAAAATTGATGGGGAAAGAATGGAAACAGTGAGAGACTTTATTTCTTGGGGCTGCAAAATCACTGCAGATGGTGATTGCAGCCATGAAATTAAAAGATTCTTGGTCTTTGGAAGAAAAGCTATGACAAATCTAGACAGCATATTAAAAAGCAGAGACATTACTTTGCCAACAAAGGTCCATCTAGTCAAAGCTATGGTTTTTCCAGTAGTCACGTATGGATGTGAGAGTTAGACAATAAAGAAAGCTGAGTGCTGAAGAATTGGTGCTTTTGAACTGTGGTGTTGGAGAAGACTCTTGAGAGTTCCTTGGACTGCAAGGAGATCCAATGAGTCAATCCTAAAGGAAATCAGTCCTGAATATTCATTGGAAGGACTGATGCTGAAGCTGAAACTCCAATTCTTTGACAACCTGAAGAACCAACTCATTGGAAAATACCCTGATGCTGGGAAAGATTGAAAGCAGGAGGAGAAGGGGATGACAGAGGATGAGGTGGTTGGATGACATTACTAATGCAATGGACATGACTTTGAGTAGGCTCCAGGAGTTGGTGATGCACAGGGAAGTCTGGCATGCTGCAGTCCATGGGCTCACAAAGAGTCGGACATAACTGAGTGACTGAACTGACTGACTGCTTTTGTAATGTACTCCTGACCCTCATAGCTCAGTTGGTAAAGAATCCACCTGCAATACAGGTGACCCCTATTTGATTTCTGGGTTGGAAAGATCCACTGGTGAAGGGATAGGCTGCCCAATCCAGTATTCTGGCCTGGAGAATTCCATGGACTGTAAAGTACATGGGGTTGCAAAGAGCTGGACACAACTGAGCAACTTTCACTTTCACGTGAATTTGTGTTCAATGATTTAAGCTTAGATTTTTTTTTGATTTGGGGCATGTTCATGCAATGTATCAGGAGTCATTCATAGACCATGTGCTACATTTTGTTAATTTCATGTCCAACTCTTTTGCCATCTGTGGACTGTAGTCCCCCAGGCTCCTCTGTCCATGGGAATTTGCAGGCAAGAATACTGGAGTGGGCTGTCAGTTTCTTCTCCAAGGACTCTTCCTGACCCAGGGTTCAATTCTGTGTCTCCTGCAGGCAGATTCTTTACCACTCAACCCCCAGGGAAGTCCATCTATAAGGTAGCCATGATTTAAAGTTAATTATAAATATTTTTGTGGGGTAATACTTTGAGTTTTTATAAATATCCTGTTTCTCACACAATACACACCAAGTAGTTTTAGAATTTATTTTGATTCTTGTATGAATCAATTATTTTCATGATGTTTAATGGTGATTTTCTAATTCAATTATTTCTCTATTAGTTGGCATTCTATTAACAATGTAGAATCTTTCTTTTTTTGATTCTTTATGTTCTACTTTGTTTCTGCCTCCTCCTTTGGCTAATAAGGACTACTAAATTCTTTTTTTATTTAATTATTTTTAATCTGTCAGTCTTATTATTACTTATAATCAAAGTTTCCCAATTTTAGTAGTATTCTATTCTCTTTTCACCTGTCCCATCATTCTTAGAGCATTTTCTTACTTTCTGCATATAAGGTATTTCAGGATTACACTACTCTGTTCCTGCCTCAGTCCTGCAATCAGCCTCTTATTTCCAAGAATTTCTCAAGAAAAAAAAAAAACTCTAATAAACAGCCTAATCATACACTTAAAGCAATTAGAGAAAGAAGAACAAACAAAATCCAAAGTCAGTAGAAGGGAAAAAGTCATAAAGATTAGAAGAAACAAAGGAAACAGATGAAGAAAGCAATAGCAAAGATCAATGAAATTAAAGCTGGTTCTTTGAGAAAATAAACAAAATTGATAAACGTTTAGTCAGATTCATTAAGCAAAAAAATGGTAGAAGACTCAAATAAATAAAATTAGAAATGACAAAAGAGATGTTACAACTAACACCACAAAAATCAAAGGATTTTATGAGACTACTACAAGCAACTGTGTGCCAATAAAATTAACAACCTGGAAGAAATAGACAAATTCTTAGAAAGAGACAAACTTCCAAGACTGAATCAGGAATAAACATGAACAGACCAACCACAAGTAATAAAATTGATAGTGTGATTAAAAACCTTCCAACAAACAAAAGTCCAGGACCAGATGGCTTCACAAGAGAATTCTGTCAAACATTTAGAGAAGTGCTAACACCAATCCTATGGATATGAGAGTTGGACTGTGAAGAAAGCTGAGCACCGAAAAATTGATGCTTTTGAACTCTGGTGTTGGAGAAGACTCTTGAGAGTCCCTTGGACTGCAAGGAGATCCAACCAGTCCATTCTAAAGGAGATCAGCCCTGGGTGTTGGAAGGAATGATGCTAAAGCTGAAACTCCAGTACTTTGGCCACCTCATGCGAAGAGTTGACTCATTGGAAAATACTCTGATCCTGGGAGGGATTGAGGGCAGGAGGAAAAGGGGACGGACGACAGAGGATGAGATGGCTGGATGGCATCACTGACTCGACGAACATGAGTTTGAGTGAACTCCGGGAGATGGTGATGGACAGGGAGGCCTGGCGT
>NW_011494014.1:53820-55417 GCF_000754665.1 Bison bison bison | reverse complement strand
AGGCCTGGCGTGCTGTGATTCATGGGGTCGCAAAGAATCGGACACGACTGAGCGACTGAACTGAACTGAACTAAACACCAATCTTTCTTAAGCTCTTCCAAAAAAAAAAAAAAATGCAGAGAAAGAAATACTCCCAAACTCACCCCACAAGGCTACCATCACCCTGATAGGAAAACCAGACAAAGATATCACACAAAAAAATTACAAGTCACTGATGAACACAAATGCAAAAATTCTCAACAAAATACTAGTAAACAGAATCTAACACATTAAAAGGATCATAAGTAAAGACCAAGTGGGATTTATCCCAAGGATGTAAGGATATTTTAGTACACACAAATCAATCAATGTGATATACTATATTTTCAAATTGAAGAACAAAAATATGTATGATCATCCCCAAAGACACAGAAAAAGATTTTGGCAAAATCCAACACACATTTATGATAAAAACTCTCCAGAAAGTGGGCATAGAGGGAATCTCATGATCGTGCTCCCGTCGCTTCAGTTGTGACTGACTCTTTGAAACCTAATAGACCTTAGTGTGCCAGGTTCCTCTGTCCATTCTGTCCATGGGATTTCCTGGCAAGATTACTGGAAGGAGTTTCCATACCCTCCTCCAGGGGTTTTTCTCCACCTAGAAACTGAATCTGTGTCTCCTGCATCTCCTGCACTGCAGGCAGATTCTTTTACTTCTGAGCCACTGTGGAAGCCCGATAAAGGGGACCTAGCTTAATATAATAAAGACCATACACCACAAATCCACAGCTAACATTGTTCTCAATGGTGAAAAACTGAAAGCATTCCTCTAACATCAGGAACGAGACAAGGATGTCTACTCTTGCCACTACCATTCAACATAGTTTTTGAAGTCCTAGCTATGGTAATCAGAAAAGAAAAAGAAATACAAATTGGAAAAGAAGTAAAATGGTCATGTTGGCAGATGACATCATACATAGAAAATCCTAAAGAGACTACCAGAAAACTACAAGGGCTTATCAGTGAATTCAGTAAAGTTGCAGGTTATAAAATTAATACACAGAAATCTCCTGCCTTTCTATACACTGATAGTGAAAGACAAGAAAGAGGCATTAATGAGACAATTCCATTTACTATCATAAGGAAAAGAACAGAATACCTAGGAATAAACCTACCTGAGGAGGCAAAAGACCCTTACTCAGAAAACTAAAAGATACTGAAAGAAATCAAAGATAATACAAACAGATGGAGAGATATACCATGTTCTTGGACTGGAACAACTCATATTCCAGTCTGCCCAAAGCACTGCCCAAAGCAATCTGCAGATTTGGTGCAATCCCTATCAATTTACTAAAGTCATTTTTCACAGAACTATAACAAAACATAATTTGTATGGAAACATAAAAGACTTCAAATGGCCAAAGCAATCTTGAGAAAGAAAAATGGAACTGGAGGAATCAGGGTCCATTGCCGGGGTCCAGCCCCGGTGGATCCAGGGAATTCGAAGTGGGGACGGTGTCGGCGAGGATCAGGAAACAACTGCTTAATTAAACTTTAATTAAGGATATAAAGACTAATAGAATAAGGATAGCTCAGTGAGGAAATTCAGTGGAGAAAA
>NW_011494014.1:49304-53663 GCF_000754665.1 Bison bison bison | reverse complement strand
CCTGCAAACTTATCATATGCAAAAGCTTAGGTGATTTGCATCATCTTCTGGCCCGGAGGCCTGTTAACATTTTAAGACCCTTTCTTCAGAAAACTTATTTTTCTCTAAAGGTGATTGGTCAGGAGCCACCCTCCAAAAGCATTAGATAAAGTTGCATTCCTACAGAGCAAAGGTGTGGTAGGCTATAACAAGAAAAAGAATTAACTCAAGGGTCCCAGGTTACAAACATTAAAGCTACTACTTACACCAATTATATTAATCAATACACTGCCAGGGACACAGCAGGTAAGGGATATGGAAACTTAGCAGCAAACATTGGCCCAAACAAGTGAAAATCCCTTCACCAATACAATTTCTAATCAGTCTTTTAACTACTCAAAAGAATCTGTGTTTAGACAGTTTAGAACATCTCCTGCCTCTCACAGTTGGGAGGCTCTGAACAATCACATGTGGCCAGAAAGACCTATTCAGGCAGGCTAGAGGATTTCCAAAGGAGTTTGTAGGTTGAAACACTGTCACACCCAGGAATTATTAACTGGAGCTGTAAGCTAACTCTTTTTTCAGAAAGGTAGTGGGGGACAGCCCCCCGTAAAGTCAGAGGTGTAGGTGAAGGCACAAAGCAGAAAGTAGGCAGACTCTGGTTTTGGGTGTAAATGCTCGAGAATTTCCAGGGGGACTCCTGAGGCTCAACCCCGCCTTTGCGTATGCCGAGCCTCCTTCCTCATGACCTTTGTCATGGGTGGAGCTCCTCATGCTGGCTCCCGGCAGTGATAGAATTCCAGGTGAGCTATTCCAGATCCTGAAAGATGATTCTGTGGAAAGTGCTGCACTCAATATGCAATATGCACTCAATATGCAATATGCCGGCTCCTGGCAGTCCATGACCTCAGGCTATACTACAATGCTACAGTAGCAAACTCCTTCATGGATTACAACTTTGTTGTGGCAAAGGGGCTGGCATAACTCAATGAAGCTATGAGCCGAGAGCCGTGCTGTGAAGGGCCACTCAAGAAAGATGGATTCATACATAGTGAAGAGATCTGACAAAACGTGGTCCACTGGAGAAGGAATTGGCAACCCACTCCAGTATTCTTGCCTGGAGAACTCCATGGGCAGTATGAAAAAGCAAAAAGATATGACTCTAGAAGATGAGCTCCCCAGGCCCAAATGTGTCCAGTATGCTACTAGGGAAGAGTGGAGGGCAATTACTAATAATCCCAGAAAGAATGAAGCATCTGGGAGAAAGCATTACAGTGCTCAGCTATGGATATGTCTGGTAGTGAAAGTAAAATCCAGTGCTGCCAAGAATAATATTGCAGAGGAGCCTAGGATATTAGGTCCATGAATCAAGGTAAATTGGACATGGTGAAGTAGGAGATGGCAAGACTGAACATAGACATCTTATGAACCAGTGTACTAAAAACATGGACCAGAATAGGCAAATTTAATTCAGATGACCATTATATCTGCTACTGTCGGCAAGAATCCCTTAAAAGAAATGGAGTAGCCCTCATAGTCAACAAGAGTTCAAAATGCAGTACTTGGGTGCAACCTCAAAAATGACAGATTAATCTCAGTTCATTTCCAAGGCAAAGCAGTCAACATCACAGTAATCCATGTCCCAATCACTGATGCTGAAGAAGCTGAAGTTGACCTATTCAATGAAGACCTATAAGACCTTCTAGAACTAACACCTGAAAGATGTGCTTTTCATCATAGGGGATAGGAATGCATAAGTAAGAAATCTAGAGATTCCTGGAATAACATGCAAGTTTGACCTTGGAGTACAAAATAAAGCAGGGCAAAGGCTAACAGGGTTTTCTCAAGAGAACATGCTAGTCATAGCATACACTCTTTTCCAACAACCCAAGAGATGACTCTACACGTGGACATCACCAGATGTTCAATACCAAAATCGGACAGATTATGTTCTTTCCAGCCAAAGATGGAGAAGCTCTATATAGTCAGTAAAAACAAGACCTGGAGTGTGATAATGAGAACGTTATTGCAAAATTCATGCTTAATCGAAGAAAGAAGCGAAAACCATGAGGCCATTCAGGTATGACCTAAATCAGATACCTTATGAATGCACAGTGAAGGTGACAAATAGATTTAAGGGATTAGATCTGGTAGACAGCATGCCTGAAGAAATATGGATGGAGGTTCATAATATTATATAGGAGGCAATGACCAAAACCAGCCCCAAGAAAAAGAAATGCAACAAGACAAAGTGGTTGCCTGAGGAGGATTTTCAGATAGCTGAGGAGAGGAGAGAAGAAATGAAAGGCATGGGAAAAAGGGAAAGAAATACCTGACTCAATGCAGAGTTCAGAGAATACTAAGAAGAGATAAGGCCTTCTTAAATGGACAATGCAAATAAATAGAGGAAAAGCATAGAATAGGAAGACTAGAGCTATCTTCAAGAAAATTGAGATACCAAGGGAATATTTCATGCAAAGATGACACAATAAAGGACAGAAACGGTAAGGACCTAACAGGAGGAGAAGATTAGGAACAGCTTGCAAGAACACACAGAACTGTATAAAAAAGGTCTTAATGAACCAGATAATGATGATGTGGTCACTCACCGAGAGCCAAGTATCTTCACCTATGCTGTCAAGTGGAACTTATGAAGCATTACCATAAACAAAGCAGTGGAGTTGATGGAATTGCAGCTGAGTTTTTAAAATCCTAAAAGATGATGTTGTTAAAGTGCTGCATTCAATACATCAGCAAATTTAGAAAACACAGCAGTGGTTATAGGACTGGAAAAGGTCAGTATTTATTTCAATCCAAAAGAAGGGCAATTCCAAAGAATGTTCAAACTACTTTACAATTGTGCTCATTTCACATGCTAGCAAGGTTATGGTCAAAATCCTTCAAGGTAGGCTTCAACTGTACATGAACCAAGAACTTCCTGATGTACAAGCTGGATTTTAGAGAGGCAGAGGAACCAGAGATCAAATTGCCAACATCTGTTGGATCTTGGAGAAAGCAATGGAGTTCCAGAAGAAACATCTATTTCTGCTCCATTGACCATGCTAAAGTCTTTGACAGTGTAGATCACAACAAACTAAAAAATTCTTAAAGAGATGGGAGTACCACACCATCTTATCTGTCTCCTGAAAATCCTGTATGTGGGTCAAAAAGCAACAGTTAGAACTGGACTGAAATAATGGGAAAGCTCAAAATTGGGAAAGGAGTACAAGAAGACTGTTTATTGTCACTCTGTTTATTTAACTTCTATGCAGAGTGTATCATGCAAAATGCTGGGCTGGATGAATCACAAGCTGGAATCAAGATTGCTGGGAGAAATATCAAAAACCTCAGATATGCAGATGATACCACTCTAATGGCAGAAAGTGAAGAGGAACTAAAGAGTCTCTTGATGAAGGTGAAAGAGGAGGATGAAAAGGCTGGCTTGAAACTCAACATTCAAAAATCTAATATGATGGCATCCAGTCCCATCACTTCATTGCAAATAGAAGGGGGGAAAGTAGAAGCAGTGACAGATGTTATTTTCTTGGGCTCCAATATCATTGCAGATGGTGACTGTAGCCACTAGATTAAAAGATGCTTCTTGGAAGGAAAAATAGGCCAAGCCTAGACAGCACATTAAAAAGTAGAGCGACTAACACATATGCATCCCTTTGCTGACAAAGGTCCAGATAGACAAAGCTACGTTTTTCACAGTAGTCATGTATAGATGTGAGAGTTGAACCATTAAGAAGGCATGGTGGTGGTGGTGATTTACTTGATAAGTTGTGTCTAGCTCTTCTGACCTCATGGATTGTAGCCCACCAGGCTCCTCTGTCTATAGACTTCTTATGCAGGAATACTAGAGTGGGTTGCCATTTCCTTCTCCAGGGGATCTTCCTGACCCAGAGATTGAACCCTGGTCTCCTTCATTATAGGTGATCTCCTTCATTGCAGGCAGGTTCTTTACTGACTGAGCCACAAGTGATGCTCCAAAGAAGGCTTAGTGCCAAAGAAAGGCTTAGTGCCAAAGACTCATTGCTTTTGAATTGTGGTGCTGGAAAAGACTCTTGAGGGTACATTGGATGGCAAGGAGATCAAAACACTCCTAAATGAAATCAACCCTGAATATTTATTGGAAGTACTGTTGCTGAAGATGAAGCTCCAAAGCTTTGACAACTTGATGCCAAGAGCTGACTCATTGCAAAAGATCTTGATGCTGGGAAAGATAGAGGCAAAAACAGAAAGGGTAGGCAGAGGATGAGATGGCTAGATAGTGTCAGTGTCTCAATGGATATGAATTTGAGCAAGCCCTGGGCCAATAGTGGAGGACAGAGAAGTCTGGCATACTGTAGTCCATGAGGTCACAAAGAGTTAAACACA
>NW_011494014.1:48639-49204 GCF_000754665.1 Bison bison bison | reverse complement strand
TACTTTACAATTGTGCTCATTTCACATGCTAGCAAGGTTATGGTCAAAATCCTTCAAGGTAGGCTTCAACTGTACATGAACCAAGAACTTCCTGATGTACAAGCTGGATTTTAGAGAGGCAGAGGAACCAGAGATCAAATTGCCAACATCTGTTGGATCTTGGAGAAAGCAATGGAGTTCCAGAAGAAACATCTATTTCTGCTCCATTGACCATGCTAAAGTCTTTGACAGTGTAGATCACAACAAACTAAAAAATTCTTAAAGAGATGGGAGTACCACACCATCTTATCTGTCTCCTGAAAATCCTGTATGTGGGTCAAAAAGCAACAGTTAGAACTGGACTGAAATAATGGGAAAGCTCAAAATTGGGAAAGGAGTACAAGAAGACTGTTTATTGTCACTCTGTTTATTTAACTTCTATGCAGAGTGTATCATGCAAAATGCTGGGCTGGATGAATCACAAGCTGGAATCAAGATTGCTGGGAGAAATATCAAAAACCTCAGATATGCAGATGATACCACTCTAATGGCAGAAAGTGAAGAGGAACTAAAGAGTCTCTTGATG
>NW_011494014.1:43709-48539 GCF_000754665.1 Bison bison bison | reverse complement strand
GTAGTCCATGAGGTGACAAAGAGTTACACACAACTTTGTGAGTGAACAGTAGCAACAGTAATCAAAACAGTTCAGTTCAGTTCATTTCAGTTCAGTTGCTCAGTTGTGTCCAACTCTTTGCGACCCCATGAATTGCAGCACGACCCCTTTCCATCACCAACTCCCAGAGTTCACTCAGACTCACGTCCGTCCATCGAGTCAGTGATGCCATCCAGCCATCTCATCCTCTGTCATCCCCTTCTCTTCCTGCCCCCAGTCCCTCCCAGCATCAGAGTCTTTTCCAACGAGTCGACTCTTCGCACAAGGTAGCCAAAGTACTGGAGTTTCAGCTTTAGCTTCATTCCTTCCAAAGAATCCCAGGGCTGATCTCCTTCAGAATGGACTGGTTGGATCTCCTTGCAGTCCAAGAGACTCTCAAGAGTCTTCTTCAACACCACAGTTCAAAAGCATCAATTCTTCATCACTCAGCTTTCTTCACAGTCCAACTCTCACATCTATACATGACCACTTGAAAAAACCATAGCCTTGACTAGATGGACTTTTGTTGGCAAAGTAATGCCTCTGCTTTTCAATATGCTGTCTAGTCTGGTCATAACTTTCCTTCCAAGGAGTAAGCGTCTTTTAATTTCATGGTTGCAATCACCATCTGCAGTGATTTTGGAGCCCCCCAAAATAAAGTCTGACACTGTTTCCCCATCTATTTCCCATGAAGTGATGGGACTGGATGCCATGATCTTCGTTTTCCGAATGTTGAGCTTTAAGCCAACTTTTTCACTCTCCGCTTTCACTTTCATCAAGAGGCTTTTTAGTTCTTCTTCACTTTCTGTCATAAGAGTGGTGTCATCTGCATATCTGAGGTTATTGATATTTCTCCCTGAAATCTTGATTCCAGCTTGTGCTTCTTCCAGTCCAGCATTTCTCATGATGTACTCTGCATATAAGTTAAATAAGCAGGGTGACAGTATTCAGCCTTGACGTACTCCTCTTCCTAAAACTGTATGGCACAAAAATAGAAATATAAATCAATGGCATAGGATATAAAGCCCTGAGAGAAACCTACCCTCCTATCATCACCTAATTCAGGACAAGGAGGCAATAATATATAATGGAGAAAAGGCAGTGTCTTGAATAACTGATGCTGAGAAAACTGGTGAACTACATGTAAAAAATGAAATTAGAATACTCCCTAACACTGCACACAAAAATAAACTCAAAATGAACTAAGGGCCTAAATGTAACGCTTCAGTTCAGTTAAGTCACTCAATCCGGTCTGACTCTTTGCAACCCCATGGACTGCAGCACACCAGGCCTTCCTGTCCATCACCAACTCCCAGAGTTTACCCAAACTCATCTCCTTTGAGTCGGTGATGCCATCTAACCATCTCATCCTCTGTCATACCCTTCTCCTCCTGCCTTCAATCTTTCCCAGCATCAGGGTCTTTTCAAATGAGTCAGCTCTTCACATCAGGTGGCCGAAGTATTAGAGTTTCAACTTCAACATCAGTCCTTCCAATGAACATCCAGGACTGATCTCCTTTAGGATGGACTGGTTGGATCTCCTTGCAGTCCAAGGGACTCTCTCAAGAGTGTTCTCCAACAACACAGTTCAAATGCATCAATTCTTCTGCACTCAGCTTTCTTTACAGTCCAACTCTCACATCCATACATAATTACTGGAAAAACTATAGCCTTGACTAGATGGACTTGTGTTGACAAAGTAATGTCTCTGCTTTTTAATATGCTATCTAGGTTGGTCATAACATTTCTTCCAAGGAGTAAGCGTCTTTTAGTTTCATGGCTGCAGTCACCATCTACAGTGATTGTTGCTGCTAAGTCGCTTCAGTCATGTCCGACTCTGTGTGACCCCATAGATGGCAGCCCACCAGGCTCACCTGTCCCTGGGACTCTCCAGGCAAGAACACTGGAATTGGTTGCCATTTCCTCCTCCAATACATGAAAGTGAAAAGTGAAAGTGAAGTCGCTCAGTCGTGTCCGACTTGTAGCAACCCCATGGACTGCAGCCTACCAGGCTCCTCAGTCCATAGGATTTTCCAGGCAAGAATACTGGAGTGGAGTGCCATTGCCTTCTCCAATACAGTGATTGCTAGACACTGTAAAACTCTTAAAAGAAAACATAGGCAGAACCCTCTTTGACATAAATCAAAGCATTATTTTTTGGAGCCAACTCCTAGAGTAATGAAAATAAAAAGTTACAAATGGTACCTATGAAACTTAAAAGATTTCCTATGGTAAAATAAACCATAAACAAGATGAAAAGACAGCCCTTAAAATGGGAGGGAATAGTTGCAAGTAAACCAACTCATAAAGGATTAATCTCCAAAACACAAACAGCTCATGCAGCTCAATATTAAAGAAAAAAAAAACCCAACCAAAAAATTGGTGGAAGATATAAATAGCCTTTCCTCAAAGAAGACATACAGATGGCCAAATAGCACATGAAAAGATGCTCAACACCATTAATTATTAGAGAAATGCTAATCAAAACTACAAGAAGGTATCATCTCAGACTGGTCAGAATGTCAGTCATCAAAAAAACAAAACAAAACAAAACAACAACTATAAACAATAAATCCTGGAGAGGGTGTGGAGAAAGGAAACTCTCCTATGCTGTTTGTGAAAATGTCAATTACTTTGCTACTATATAGAATAATATGGACGCTCCTTAAAACAATAAAACTAAAGATAGAACTACCATATGATCCAGTAATTCCACTGTTGGGCATATACCTGGAGAAAACCATAATTCAAAAAGATGCATGAACCCCCATTTCATTGCAGCACTATTTACAACAGCCAGGACAAATAAGTAATCTAAATGTCCATCAACAGAAGAATGGATTAAAAAATGTGATACATTTTAAAAGAGAATGTTGCTCAGCCATAAAAAAGAATAAAATAATGCCATTTGTAGTAACATAGACAGACTTAGAGATCATCGTACTGAATAAAGTAATGTAGAAAGACAAATATCATGATATCATTTATATTTGGAATCTAAAAAGAGGGTACAGATGAACTTATTTCCAAAATAGAAGTAGTCACGAATGCAGAAAACAAACTTATGGTTATCACGGGGTGGGTTGCTGTTCAGTGCTAAGTTGTGTCCAACTCTGCGACCCCATGGACTGCAACACTCTAGTCTTCCCTGACCTTCAGGGTAAGGGGGAGGGATAAATTCAGAGATGGGGATTGATACATAGACATATTTATATATACATTGCTATTGCTAAGTCACTTCAGTCATGTCTGACTCTGTGCGACCCCATGGACAGCAGCAGCCCACCAGGCTCCCCCTTCCCTGGGATTCTCCAGGCAAGAACACTGGAGTGGGTTGCCATTTCCTTCTCCAATGCATGAAAGTGAAAAGTAAAAGTCAAGTCGCTCAGTCGTATCCAACTCTCAGCGACCCCATGGACTCCAGCCTACCAGACTCCTCCGTCCATGGGGTTTTCCAGGCAAGAGTACTGGAGAGGGGTGCCATTGCCTTCTCCGATATATACATTATAGACAACTAATAACAGAGAAATCTACTCGATATTCTGTAATGGCCTATATGGGAAAAGAATCTAAGAAAAAGATGTGGATATATGTACATGTATAACTGATTCACTTTGCTATACACCTGAAACTAGTACAACATTGTAAATCAACTAAAAATCTAAGAAATATATTAAAAAGAGAATTTCTAATCCCTGTAAATAGGCACTATGTGTACTGTTTGATACTGAAGTATCATTGATTATTTCCTTAATAAATATTGGTGGAATTAAACATGTGGCAAATTATTTTGATATAATTATTGATGAATATAAATTAAATATTTTTTAAAGTTTTGCATATTTAAAACAATATGTACAAAAAAGGTCTTCATGACCCAGATAATCACAATGATATGATTACTGACCTAGAGCCAGACATCCTGGAATGTGAAGTCAAGTGGGCCTTAGAAAGCATCACTACGAACAAAGCTAGTGGAGGTGATGGAATTCCAGTGGAGCTACTTCAAATCCTGAAAGATGATGCTGTGAAAGTGCTGCACTCAATATGCCAGCCAATTTGGAAAACTCAGCAGTGGCCACAGGACTGGAAAAGGTCAGTTTGCATTCCAATCCCAAAGAAAGGCAATGCCAAAGAATGCTCAAACTACTGCACAATTGCACTCATCTCACACGCTAGTAATGCTCAAAATGCCCCAAGCCAGGCTTCAGCAATACGTGAACCATGAACTTCCAGATGTTCAAGCGGGTTTTAGAAAAGGCAGAGGAACCAGAGATCAAATTGCCAACATCTGCTGGCTCATGGAAAAAGCAAGAGAGTTCCAGAAAAACATCTATTTCTGCTTTATTGACTATGCCAAAGCCTTTGACTGTGTGGATCACAATAAACTGTGGAAAATTCTGAAAGAGATGGGAATACCAGACCACCTGACCTGCCTCTTTAGAAATCTGTATGCAGGTCAGGAAGCAACAGTTAGAACTGGACATGGAACAACAGACTGGTTCCAAATAGGAAAAAGAGTACGTCAAGGCTGTATATTGTCACCCTGCTTATTTAACTTATATGCAGACTACATCATGAGAAACGCTGGGCTGGAAGAAACACAAGCTGGAATCAAGATTGCCGGGAGAAATATCAATAACCTCAGATATGCAGATGACACCACGCTTATGGCAAAGTGAAGAGGAACTAAAAAGCCTCTTGATGAAAGTGAAAGAAGAGAGTGAAAAAGTTGGCTTAAAGCTCAACATTCAGAAAACAAAGATCATGGCATCTGGTCCCATCACTTCATGGGAAATAGATGGGGAAACA
>NW_011494014.1:34077-43245 GCF_000754665.1 Bison bison bison | reverse complement strand
AGGCTGAGCGCCGAAGAATTGATGCTTTTGAACTGAGGTGTTGGATAAGACTCTTGAGAGTCCCTTGGACTGCCAGGAGATCCAACCAGTCCATTCTGAAGGAGATCAGCCCTGGGATTTCTTTGGAAGGAATGATGCTAAAGCTGAAACTCCACTCCTTGGCCACCTCATGTGAAGAGTTGACTCATTGGAAAAGATTCTGATGCTGGGAGGGATTGGGGGCAGGAGGAGAAGGGGACAACAGAGGATGAGATGGCTGGATGGCATCACTGACCCAATGGACGTGAGTCTGAGTGAACTCCGGGAGTTGGTGATGGACAGGGAGGCGTGGCGTGCTACGATTCATGGTGTTGCAAAGAGTCGGACAGGACTGACGGACTGAACTGAACTGAACTGAATCTCTTATTATGCAAATGAGAATGTTGCTCAGCCATAAAAAAGAATAAAATAATGCCATTTGTAGTAACATAGACAAACCTAGAGATCATCATACTGAATAATAATATCATTTACATATTTGATTTTAATGTATGCTGCTGCTGCTAAGTCGCTTCAGTCGTGTCTAACTCTGTGCGACCCCATAGACGGCGGCCCATCAGGCTCCCCCGTCCCTGGGATTCTCCAGGCAAGAACACTGGAGTGGGTTGCCATTTCCTTCTCCAATGCATGAAAGGGAAAAGTGAAAGTGAAGTCTCTCAGTCGTATCTGACTCTTCGTGATTCCATGGTCTGCAGCCTACCAGGCTCCTCCGTCCATGGGATTTTCCAGGCAAGAGTACTGGAGTGGGGTGCCATTGCCTTCTCCAATTTTAATGTATATTAAAATATAAATTACCACAGGTATACCTGTGGCAGATTCATTTCAATATATGGCAAAACTAATACAATATTGTAAAGTTTAAAAATAAAATAAAATTAAAAAAAATAAATAAAATAAAATATAAATTACCTATAATACCTTTAACACTGTGATATGAAAGTAAGGTACACCATTTTTGATATATGCATGGGAAGCTAAACATAGTTGGCAGAAACTAAATTTTTTATACGTGGGTCTATTTTTAATTCCAGTAGATAAATCTATAGTCTGAAAAACAGGTTTTTACAAATTTTCTATATGCTTATGATATGCAAATTTGTGTGTGAGTGATGAATAAGTAAAGGAATGCATCTGATCACATTGGGTTAAATATTTTTATAAGGAAAAAAGCTATTAAAATTAGTCCAAACAGCCAACATAGCAGTTTAGAAGAAACATGTGCTATAATTTGTTAAGTTCTAACCTTTTCTGTATTAGAAAAATACTTTGACACAAACACTTTACAAATGTAAGCAGAAAATCTATATTCCATTTCTTCACATTGGTTTTGTGACATTGTGTTTGCTGATATTCGACAAGGGATAAGTTGGGATTGATTTCTTCTGCCATTGCTATTTTCTGTTGTATTATGGGAAATTAACGGGCTGAAATGGACTGAGTCCCTCACAACCCCATAGTCAGTCATGTGGGCAAACCTACAAAAGGTAAACCTCTGTACTCTCTGGCTCTTAATGGTCAATAGAAATTTTCAGAATAGCACACATTAAGGAATTATCCAGATTTAAAAATCTGTGAAGAAGAGAGGTGCTTCATGAGTACTTTATAAAAAGGATTTCAAATCTAAATGGATTTTAATTAAATTTCTTGTTCTTACCCTACAAATAAATGTTCATGTCTCTTATTGGCAGTGGAAAATCACAAATCACTTTAGCATTAGAACTCAGCCATCTTTTGTTTCATGTCCATAAAGCAAAGGATGTGGAGAGGCATTTCTCTGAAGACTGAGATGTGTGAGTCAGAAGAATGGATGTTTAGGGCTAGGATCATGCTGTACTCACTGTACTCTGGATATATACTCTCTCTATAGAGAGTGTATAGTGTATAGAGTATACTAAAACAAACACACATATAGTACAGAATATACTCCCTGTACTCTGGATCCCAAGTGATAGAGGATCATATGCATTTTATAGTGATGATTGTGTGTGTGTGTGTGCTTAAACCACATTACAAATCATGGAGCTCATGGACCAGTTTCTTCTCCCCAGGTTTGAGGACATACATATTTTGAAAATCTGAACTTGAATTAGTATATCATTCTTCTTCTGTATTTATGAATAATATATACCTAGTTAATAACTTTAACATGTGTTTTTTGAACTTTTACTTTATCTGAATTTTAGTGGTCTGCATATTAAGTATGTGCATCTTAAAGTCCTCAGAAATGGATCATTTGAATGTTGTAAATGCTCAGTTTAAAAATACCACCTCTTGTTAGGCTGCTCCCTTTTAAGAAAAAAATTTCTGGTTTATATGTTGATGTTAATTTTTAAAGTGACACGAATCAATGACCAAAGGGTTTAAGTATTTATTTCCCTGGATTTATATTATCCTATTGCTGAGTGGATGTCAATGATATGATACTTACACCTTTCTGATTAAGCGCCTGTTGAACTTTAGATTGCAATAATCAAAGACTTGTTCAATTTAAATTTTAGATTATTTAAGAAGTCTTCAGCAAAAAAAGACATTATAATATGTGATGATTACTGTAGATGTTATGATAGAGGCTCTTAAATCCAGTGGGAATGCTCATCAGCATACTGTAATCAGCAACTAGAGAGAATGCTTAATTACAGTTATTTAGGTGACAAGTTGTAGTACTGGCATTGAAAGTATAAGAGGATGTCTGGATTAATACTTGCAACATGTAAGAGGGTATGAAAACACATAACTATCAGTTAGGATATCTACTATATGACTTTATATTAATTTGTCTTATTCTGCAAATTCCAAGTTCAATCCTCACTATTACTTGCCTAAATATTTCTGAAAAAGAAACACAGTATTTTGTATGAAAAATAAAATCCTATTTGTTAAAGGAAGCTTATTTTATTTCATCTCGTGTAATTTATTTTATTTTAGTAACTTGTCAAGTGTTTAGTTATTATAACATAATATGGATTTGACTACCACTTTACTTCAAATTTGTGGTAGCACATAAGACATGCAACTATTTATAATTTATTAAATACAAATTATAACTTGTTTGTTTAAAAGGAGATCTCTTTGCAGGTCTTATCATTCATATTGTTTAAAAATAATCTTGAAAAAAAATCACCTTTTAAATACTGTTGTATTAGTTTCCTATGGCTGCTATAATGAAGTGGCTGAAAACAACAGATGTTTATTCTCTTACAGTTCTGAAGGCAAAGAATCTGAAATCAAGATGTTGACAGGGCTTCAATCCCTTCAAAGATTCTAGGAGAGATCCCATTCCTTGCCTTTCTGGTTTCTGTAGGCTGTCAGAGTTCCTGGGAATGTACCTAAATCACTCCAGCCTCTGATTTTGTAGTCACGCTGTCTCCTCCTCCTCTGTTCGTCTATCTTCCCTGTGTCTCTGATAGGACATTGACATTGAATGTCAAGACATCTGACTTGACATTGAATCTAGGGCTCACTGGATAATCCAGGATGATCTCTCCATCTCTGTCAATATTCTTTTATCCAGTAAGTTAACATTCACTGTTTCCAGGGATTAGGAGATCGATGTCTTTGGCGGGGTGTGGTCATCATTTACCCCATTACAACTGGTTTATTTTATCACTGTATAATCAATATCATATTTCCTACTAGGAACAACTCAGTTTTTGAAAGCAGATTCTAATAAGATATGACAGATTAATTAAGTGACTATGATGTACATCTAAAGGTTGTATTAGTAATGCCACATGTTTTAATATTGAGAATGAATGCTAATATGAAGTATATTACTGGGTTACATTAAATTCCTTGTATATTGTTTTATTTTAAAAGAATATTGCTTGATAAAAAATCACTTTACTGCCTTTATGAGGTACATTGAAATATTTCATCTTACTGATATTAAAATGCCTATTTATTTAAGGTGTAGAACATGACTTAAAGGTATTAAGGACTGAGGTAAGGACATATGCTTATTGATACATTGTAATAAGAGATAATAATGACTAGAATTTTTTAAAGTAAGATGGAAAAGACAATATAGTTATCAAAACTGTCTGTGGTGTGTCAGTAATAAGTTTTTCTACAATTAGCAAAAGAATTCTGAAAAAATTTAAACTAGTAAATGACCCACCATTTCAAATAACAATAATTACATGAGGCATATTCTCTCATTATAATAAAATTAAACGGAATTTATGAGCAAATATTTTCTGAAAGATAATAACCTATATCAGGTCAATAAGTAATTCGGTCAATAAGTAATTCAGTCAGTTATTTTGTAGACAATAAAAGTAAGCACAGCAGATATAAAAAATATCAAGTGTCAACAAAGTTATACTTGTAGAGATATCCATATTGTTAAGCATTTGTATTAGAAAATAAGGACTTTATAGCTATTTCATATAAATAATTAAAAATGTATATCAGAAGAGCCTAAATTAAAAAAAAATTAAAAACAGGCAAACAAAAAGTGAAAAGTAGTAAACAATGAAAATGGTTTTTGAAGAGATAATTTTGTGTTATTTACAAGAATAACATTAAAAATCACTGATCACAGATCACCATAATACATATAATAAAGATGAAAAAGTTTCAAATATGGCAAGAATTGCCAAAATGTGACACAGAGGCAGAGAGTAAATAGATGTTGTTGGAAAAATGGCACCGAAAAACCTTACTCACATGAATATCTGTTTTGACTTCATTCAAGTAGCTGCACATTTTACAATATTAGATAAACAAAACCTTTTTATATACATTAAATAGAGTAACATCAAACATCAAACAGCTCAAAGGAATGATAAATCCAACAATACACATGAATCTCAAAGGCAGTCTATGAAATGACAAAGATTCAGATAGTAAAGGCTACATGCTGTAGGAATCCCATTGTGTAAAACTGTAGAAAACAATATAGTGACAGAAAGATCAGTCGTTAATTTTAAGATGAAATCAAAGACATACTATGAAGAGTAATAGTTTTAAGATAAAACTATATGTTTAAAAACATCCCCATAGATAAATTCTAAAGAGGTCAATGATTCCTTTCAAACTTTAGCCATAAATGTGGAACTCATTAGCTGAAGTTCCTGGTGTGGTAAGTTCAACAATTCACTCTTTACCTGCTCTGACTTTCATATTTAGACTAAACCATGGCAGTATATGGTAAGGTAGATATTGATAACTTGAATTTAAAAAACATAAATTCTTAGTTCTCTGCCAGTGATGAAATGGACCTACCATGCAGCTAGACTTCAGAGACAGGTTATCCAGTCATCATTTTCAGTAAAATTACTTATCAAAATATTTTTCTGACCATCACTATCTTTTCTCTACCTCAACTATTTTTCATTATTTCTGGATAAATTTCAGAGTGATTTATATTCCAGATGAAGTCTTGGGTATTTGGATAGCTAGTTGCTTAAAGGTATGACATTAGATTAAATGATTAATTGCTTTCTTTGTTACTTTAATTATGTAATTAAGCTATTTACTCTACATACTATCAATACTTAAAATGATCTGATGCACTAGTTCCTAACTTTCTGAGGAAGCTGTGAATCTCAAGTATTAATTTAACTTGGTAGAATATATAGGTTTATGAGAATGAATTGCAATGAAACTTTTTTATTACATTACATATTATTTGTAATCATAATACTGTTTCTTTTCTTCCTGTTTTACTGCAATACAATTGACATGCAGCATTGTGTAAGCTTAAGGTGCATAAGCATAATGATTTGACTTACATATATCATGAAATAATCACCACTGTAAGTTTTGTGAACATTATCTCATATAGATACAAAAGAAAAAAAAACAAAAATGTTTCTCCTTGTTATGAGAACTTTTAGATTTTAACAACTTTCATAAATAATACAGCAATATTAATTATATTAATCATGTTGAACATTATTACTTATCTTATAACTGTAAGTTTGTGTGGTATAATATGGTATTTTTCTCTGTCTCTGGGAGGCTCTCCACGATCAGCCAGTTGCTCTGACCCATGGTCCTTACAAATGACTACTTCTGCACAGCTGGCTCCTAGTGCTAATAAGCTAGAGAGAGGATTCCAAAATGGTTCTTGCCACCACCAGTGTCCACATAGCAGAGCAAGCTTCCCCAAATGCCTCCTGCCAGTGTCTTTGTCCCCTAGGTGAGCTCCAGTTGCCTTCTGCCTCTCCGGGAAGAGAGATCGGAAGGTGGATTTGCCCAGGGTTCTTTCAAATTATTGCCTCTGTCTTGTGTCCTGGATCATGTCAAATTTTGTGTGAGCCCATCAAGAGTGGAATCTCTATTCTCCTCAGTTCTCCATCTCCCAAAAGTAAGACCCCACTGGTCTTCAAAGCTGTACATCTGAGGGCTTGTATTCCCAGTGCAGGACCCCTGAGTGGGGGTAGCCTGATGTGGGACTTGGTACCCTTCCTCCCTTGGGGAGAATCTCTGTGAGTGTAATTATCTCTCTTATTTCATTCACCAACCTGAGGGTATGAGTCTTGAGTATACTATGTTTCCTCTTACCTGTCTCATGTGGGAACATTCCTTCTTTGTATCTTTAGTTTAGATCTTTTCTACTAGTGTGTAGGCCATTCTAGTTGACAATTGCTATGTAAATAGTTACAGTTTTGGTTTACTCATGGGAAGAGGTGAGGTTAGGGTCTCCCTACTCTGCCATCTTGGCTACTTCCGTATATACATTTTTCAACAACAAAACTTGGGTAGGAGAGTTAGACAAAACCCCTTAAGATATCTGCAATCAGTTACCAGTATAGTAAAGTATACGTCCCCCTGCTGCTGCTAAGTTGCTTCAGTCGTGTCCGACTCTGTGCAACCCCATAGATGGCAGCCCACCAGGCTCCCCCATCCCTGGGATTCTCCAGGCAAGAGCACTGAAGTGGGTTGCCATTTCCTTCTCCAATGCATGAAAGTGAAAAGTGAAAGTGAAGTCACTCAGTCGTGTCTGACTCTTAGCAACCCCATGGACTGCAGCCCACCAGGCTCCTCCATCCATGGGATTTTCCAGGCAAAAGTACTGGAGTGGGGTGCCATTGCCTTCTCCAATAGGTCCTCCAGGTACCTCTAAATATATTATTCAAAAAGAACAAATGAACACATGAAAAAAGCTCTAGTTTGTGAAATGGTAAATTAGGTTTTGTATATGTGTGTGCTCAGTTGCTCAATTGTGTCTGACTCTTTCTGACCTCATGGTTTGTAGTCCACCCACCAGGCTCCTTTGTCCATGGAATTTTCCAGGCAAGAGTACTGGAGTGGGTTGCCATTTCCTCCTCCAGGAGATCTCTCCAACCGAGGAATGGAGCCTGGGTCTCCTGCATTGGCAGGGAGATTCTTTACCACTGTGCCACCTTCGAAGCCCTTTGGCAAAAAATTTGAACTGAGTTTGGAAAATGAATTTTAATATGAAAATGACCTTTTGCTTAAACAAGAAAGCTGATATTTTTGATACAAAATCAGTTTGCATTTTTAAAAGTTTCTTAACAAAGATTTTGTTGTGGTTGTTTTGTTTCACAGCCTTCCCTTCCTGACCCCACAAAGAAAAAACTCCTGAAACAAATTGTCGAGCAGTTGACACAAATATCCCTATGCCCCAATTTTAACATTTAAATCACTTATGTGGTCTCAATTTCCAATTCTTTCATTATTATTCAACTCAAACTGAAGGACAGGTTATTAATTCTACCTGAGCAGTCTTTTGACACAATAGGATGGGTTTTTGTAATTGTAGTAGAATTTAAGGTTGATGTTCTAGCACTTTATCAATCAAAACATCAAGCCTTTTCTAATATATAGGGAAATTTCTCAGGAGTTAGGAGGATGAGAAGTTGTTTTCTACTGGAAGCATGTTTATTGCCTATCCACTGCTTTTTTTTTTTTTCTTTTTTCTCCATCAGTTTCTCAGTTAACAAAGAACAGCTCTTTTCTCCCCCAATATCTTTTTTAAAAAAACACATTATATCTACAAGTGTCATTTTAAGAGACTCTTTCTGTTGTGTAGGAACATCTAACTGTTTTGTCTGTAAAGCCATTATTTTTTTCTAAGTATTTTCTGCTTTTGTTCTAAGTTACTCTAATATTTTTCAATGACAAATTGGCAATATGAAAATGGGGCTAATTCTTATTCTTGTTTTTGCTATTATAATAAATTGTTTGCCTATGGGTAGGGACCATTTTCCAAAACTGAAGAGAGAACTAGGATTTCATTTGTTTCAGGACCAATTCTTGAACGCTTTGTAAAGATTTTATGAGGACCTTTCATGATATCTGGGTGAGAGAGAACTTCAAGCATTGCATGATTCTATTTCAATTGATCTTTTCCTCTCTGCCCTTGAGTTGGATTTCACAAATGTCTCCACTGTTGATTTATTTTGGGAAATTCTAGGTTTCAAAAAGAGAAGTGGGCACATATATCTAATAATATCACCTTTCTTTTGTTGTGTTGGCATTTTCTATTTTTATCAATTTTATCTATAGAGTTAGGATGTTCAGTTTCAGTTCAGTTCCTCAGTCGTGTCCGACTCTTTGTGACCCCATAAATTGCAGCACGCCAGGCCTCCCTGTCCAACACCAACTCCAGAGTTCACTCAAACTCACGTCCATCGAGTCAGTGATGCCATCCAGCCATCTCATCCGCTGTCGTCCTCTTCTCCTCCTGCCCCCAATCCCTCACAGCATCAGAGTCTTTTCCAATGAGTCAACTCTTCGCATGAGGTAGCCAAAGGACTGGAGTTTCAGCTTTGGCATCATTCCCTCCAAAGAAACCCCAGGGCTGATCTCCTTCAGAATGGACTGGTTGGATCTCCTTGCAGTCCAAGGGACTCTCAAGAGTCTTCTCCAACACCACAGTTCAAAAGCATCAATTCTTCGGTGCTCAGCCTTCTTCATAGTCCAACTCTCACATCCATACATGACCACAGGAAAAACCATAGCCTTGACTAGATGGACCTTTGTTGGCAAGTAATGTCTCTGCTTTTGAATATGCTGTCTAGGTTGGTCATAACTTTCCTTCCAAGGAGTAAGCGTCTTTTAATTTCATGGCTGCAGTCACCATCTGTAGTGATTTTGGAGCCCCCAAAAATAAAGTCTGACACTGTTTCCAATGCTTCCCCATCTATTTCCCATGAA
>NW_011494014.1:27071-33853 GCF_000754665.1 Bison bison bison | reverse complement strand
ATTTCCCATGAAGTGATGGAACCGGATGCCATGATCTTCATTTTCTGAATGTTGAGCTTTAAGCCAACTTTTCACTCTCCTCTTTCACTTTCATCAAGAGGCTTTTTAGTTCCTCTTCACTTTCTGCCATAAGGGTGGTGTCCTCTGCATATCTGAGGTTATTGATATTTCTCCCGGCAATCTTGTTTCCAGCTTGTGTTTCTTCTAGTCCAGTGTTTCTCATGATGTACTCGGCATATAAGTTAAATAAGCAGGGTGACAATATACAGCCTTGACATATTCCTTTTCCTATTTGGAACCAGTCTGTTGTTCCATGTCCAGTTCTAACTGTTGCTTCCTGACCTGCATATAGATTTCTTAAGAGGCAGGTCTTGTGGTCTGGTATTCCCATCTCTTTCAGAATTTTCCACAGTTTATTGTGATCCACACAGTCAAAGGCTTTGGCATAGTCAATAAAGCAGAAATAGATGTTTTTCTGGAACTCTCTTGCTTTTTCCATGAGCCAGCAGATGTTGGCAATTTGATCTCTGGTTCCTCTGCCTTTTCTAAAACCAGCTTGAACATCAGGAAGTTCATCATTCACGTATTGCTGAAGCCTGGCTTGGGGCATTTTGAGCATTACTTTACTAGCATGTGAGATGAGTGCAATTGTGCGGTAGCTTGAGCATTCTTTGGCATTGCCTTTCTTTGGGATTGGAATGCAAACTGACCTTTTCCAGTCCTGTGGCCACTGCTGAGTTTTCCAAATTGGCTGCCATATTGAGTGCAGCACTTTCACAGAATCATCTTTCAGGATTTGAAATAGCTCCACTGGAATTCCATCACTTCCACTAGCTTTGTTCATAGTGATGCTTTCTAAGGCCCACTTGACTTCACATTCCAGAATGTCTGGCTCTAGGTGAGTGATCCCACTACCATGAATATCTGGGTCATGAAGATCTTTTTTGTACAGTTCTGTGTATTCTTGCCATGTCTTCTTAATATCTTCTGCTTCTGTTAGGTCCATACCATTTCTGTCCTTTATTGAGCCCACCTTTGCATGAAATGTTCCCTTGGTATCTCTAATTTTCTTGAAGAGATCTCTAGTCTTTCCCATTCTGTTGTTTGCCTCTATTCCTTTGCATTGATCGCTGAGGAAGGCTTTCTTATATCTTCTTGCTATTCTTTGGAACTCTGCATTCAGATGCTTATATCTTTCCTTTTCTCCTTTGCTTTTCACTTCTCTTCTTTTCACAGCTATTTGTAAGGCCTCCCCAGACAGCCATTTTGCTTTTTTGCATTTCTTTTCCACGGGGATGGTCTTGATCCCTGTCTCCTGTACAATGTCATGAACCTCCGTCCATAGTTCATCAGGCACTCTATCTATCAGATCTAGGCCCTTAAATCTATTTCTCACTTCCACTGTATAATCATAAGGGATTTGATTTAGGTCATACCTGAATGGTCTAGTGGCTTTCCCTTCTTTCTTCAATTTAAGTCTGAATTTGGTAATAAGGAGTTCATGATCTGAGCCACAGTCAGCTCCTGGTCTTGTTTTTGTTGATTATATAGAACTTCTCCATCTTTGGCTGCAAAGAATATAATCAATCTGATTTCATATTGACCATCTGGTGATGTCCATGTGTAGAGTTAGGATTTATGATTTATTAAACTAGGAAAGTGAAAGTAAAAGTTGCTCAGTCGTGTCTGACTCCTTGCAACCCCATGGAGTAGTCCCTGGAGTTCTCCAGGCCAGAATACTGGAGTGATTAGCTGTTCCCTCCTCGAAAGGAATCCTCCCAACCCAGTGATCAAACAGATCTCCCGCAATGCAGGCAGATTCTTTACCAGCTGAGTCACCATGGAAGCCTGGCTACATAATTGGTGAGCTCAGTGAAAAATAATCATTTGAGGTCTTGTGTTCAAATTAAGAGTTGTCGTATGAGATCAGCTGTACTCACACTTGAATATATATAGTAAATTGAAATAAATTTTGTAGTTCCCAGCAGGCAGCCATTTATTGTGAACTACTGGACTGACGTATCTTATTTTTTAAACACGAGTTCTTATGATTAACTGCCTAAGCAAATCAAGATTTCTTTTTCAGCAGCATGCTATATTAGAATCATCAATCCTGTATAGCTTCAGCTATTAGGGTGCTAAAAGAATGTCCTCTTACATCTGCTTTCAATCAATGATATAGCTTTAAAAATACCACCTATTAACATATGGAGTTTTCTAGTCTTTAGACAACAGTATAAGGAGAGTTTTATTCTGTAGTTTATGTTCCTTTGTTTTGTTAGAAGAAACATATGATTATCACAAAAATATCATATAGCAAAATATAACAAAATTTATATAATTCCTCATTAAAGATACCCTATCTTTATCTTAATTTTATATCATCTTCATTTTGGATCATCCTAAATACTCTTCTCTAGTTACCATCAGTTCACCAACCAAAACAAAATTTGATGACCCATAAGTTATTTGTCAGAGCTTTCTTTTATCATTATACAGTTTATCCTACAGGGATAACTTCTATTAACATAGTTTTTTCAACTATTAGTCCATGAACATGAATAATTTGTACTTTTAATTCAAATGTCATTTAAAATTCACTGTTTTGAAGAGTGTATTATCTTCCTGCTTCTCTATCTGCCTTGTCTGATTATGCTGCTTACAGAATTCTTTAAAAATGTACATTGATTCATATAGATGCAATTACAGTCACACATAAGACACACATAACATTAACCTATTTTCACTGAAAGATGAAGAAAATTTAATTCAGGAATGATCTAAGACAAAACATTTCCATTTATTAAGTTTTTGTGTAGTTTAATTCAAATATATTTATTTATAGTGGAAAGATAACTTGATATTGAATCAACTTGATTTGAACTGAATTTAGTAGCTTTTACCCTTTGAAGTGCCTGTGCCTGTGCATGTGATATGTGTTTACCCTTAGGTAACTTTGAAATGGAAATTGCATGCATGTGAATTGATATATAAATATTATTTGGATCAGGTTATAAAAACAACTTTTCTGAACTAGCTTCAGAAAATAATTATAGTCTTCATTGTGTGAAGTTACAACTTTCCCAAACTTGCATTATAGTCTTCATTGTGTGAAAACTATGAAAAGACAAAAAAATAGGACATTGAAAGATGAACTCCCCAGGTCGGTAGGTCCCCAATGCTCCTGGAGATCAGTGGAGAAATAACTCCAGAAAGAATGAAGAGATGGAGCCAAAGCAAAAACAGCACCCAGTTGAGGATGTGACTGGTGATAGAAGATAGACTGATGCACTAAAGAGCAATATTGCACAGGAACTTGGAATGTTAGGTCCATGAATCAAGGCAAATTGGAAGTGGTCAAACAGGTGATAGCAAGAGTGAACATCGATATTTTAGGAATCAGCGAACTAAAATGGACTGCAATGGGTGAATTTAACTCATATGCCCATTATATCCACTACTGTGGGCAAGAATCCCTTAGAAGAAATAGTAGCCTTCATAGTAAACAAAAGAGTACGAAAGGCAATACTTGGATGCAATCTCAAAATGACAATGAATTTTTGTTCATTTTCAAGGCAAACCATTCAATATCATAGTAACCCAAGTCTATGCCCTGAACAGTAATGCTGAAGAAGCTGAAGTTGAACGGTTCTATGAAGACCTACAAGACCTTCTAAAACTAACACCCAAAAAAGATGTCCTTTTCATGATAGGAGACTGGAATGCAAAAGTAGGAAGTCAAGAAATACCTGGAGTAACAGGTAAATTTGGCCTTGGAATACAAAATGAAGCAGGGCAAAGGCTAATAGAGTTTTGCCAAGAGAACACACTGGTCACTGCAAACACCCTCTTCTAACACATAAGAGAAGACTCTAACACGTGGACATCACCAGATGGCCAACACCGAAATCAGATTGATTATATTCTTTGCAGCAAAAAATCGAGACGTTCTATACAGTCAGCAAAAACAAGACCAGGAGCTGACTATGGCACAGATCATGAATTCCTTATTGCCAAGTTCAGACTTAAATTGAAGAAAGTAGGGAAAACCACTAGACCATTCAGTTATGACCTAAATCATATCCCTTACAATTATACAGTGGAAGTGAGAAATAGGTTTAAGGGACTAGATTTAATCGACAGAGAACCTGATGAACTATGGATGGAGGTTCATGACATTGTATAGGAGAGAGGGAATAAGACCATCCACAAGTTAAAGAAACGCAAAAAAGCAAAATGGCTGTCTGAGGAGGCCTTACAAATAGAGGTGAAAATAAGTGAAAAGCAAAGGAGAAAAGGAAAGATATAGCCATTTGAATGCAGAATTTCAAAGAATAGCAAGGAGAGATAAGAAAGCCTCCCTCAGTGATCAGTGTAAAGAAATAGAGGAAAACTACAGAATGGAAAAGACTAGAGATCTCCTCAAGAAAATTAGAGACCAGGGGAACATTTCATGTAAAGATGGGCTACATAAAAAGACAGCAATGGTATGGACCTAATAGAAGCAGAAGGTATTAAGAACAGGTGGCAAGAGTACACAGAACTATACAGAAAAGATCTTCATGACTCAGATAATCACGATGATGTGATCACTCACCTAAAGCCAGACATCCTGGAATGTGAAGTCAAGTGGGCCTTAGGAAGCGTCACTACGAACAAAGCTAGTGGAGGTGATGGAATTCCAGTTGAGCTATTTCAAATCCTAAAAGATGATGTGCAGGCAAATGTGGAAAACACAGCAGTGGCTACAGGACTGGAAAACATCAGTTTTCATTTCAATCCCAAAGAAAGGCAATGCCAAAGAATGCTCAAACTGCCTCACAATTGCAATCATCTCACACACTAATAAAGTAATGCTCAAAATTCTCCAAACCAGGCTTCAGTAGTACGTAAACTGTGAACTTTCAGATGTTCAAGTTAGTTTTAGAAAAGGCAGAGGAACCAGAGATCAAATTGCCAACTTCTGCTGGATCATTGAAAAAGCAAAAGAGTTCAAGAAAAACATGTATTTCTGCTTTATTGATTATGCCAAAGCCTTTGACTGTGTGGATCATAATAAACTGTGGAAAATTCTGAAAAAGATGAGAATGCCAGACCACCTGACCTGCCTCTTGAGAAATCTGTATGCAGGTCAGGAAGCAACAGCGAGAACTGGACATGGAACAACAGGTTGGTTCCAAACAGGAAAAGGAGTATATCAGGGCTGTATTTTACCACACTGCTTATTTAACTTATATGCAGAGTACATCATGAGAAATGCTGGGCTGGATGAAACACAAGCTGAAATCAAGATTTGAGGGAGAAATATCAGTAACCTCAGAAATGCAGATGACACCACCTTTATGGCAGAAAGTAAAGAAGAACTAAAGAGCATCTTGGTGAAAGTGCAAGAGGAGAGTGAAAAAGATGGCTTAAAGCTCAACATTCAGAAAACTAAGATCATGGCATCCAGTCCCATCACTTCATGGGAAATAGACGGGAAAACAGTGGAAACTGTCAGACTTTATTGTTTTGGGCTCCAAAATCACTGGTGATTGCAGCTATGAAATTAAAAGATGCTTACTCCTTGGAAAGTTATGACCAACCTAGATAACATATTGAAAAGCAGAGACATTACTTTGCCAAAAAAGCTCCATCTAGTCAAGGCTATGGTTTTTCAAGTAGTCATGTATGGATGTGAGAGTTGGACTGTGAAGAAGGCTGAGCACCAAAGAATTGATGCTTTTGAACTGTGGTGTTGAAGAAGACTCTTGAGAGTTCCTTGGGCTGCAAGGGGATCCAACCAGTCCATTCTGAAGATCAGTTCTGGGTATTCTTTGGAAGGAGTGATGCTGAAGCTGAAACTCCAGTCCTTTGGCCACCTCATGTGAAGAGTTGACTCATTGGAAAAGACTGTGATGCTGAGAGGGATTGGGGGCAGGAGGAGAAGGGAATGACACAAGATGAGATGGCTGGAAGGCATCACTGACTCGAAGAATTTGAGTTTAAGTGAACTCCGGGAGTTGGTAATGGACAGGGAGGCCTGGCCTGCTGCGATTCATGGGGTCGCAAAGAGTCAGACACGACTGAGTGACTGAACTGAACCTAACTAATGCTGGGAAAAATTGAAAGTGGTAGGAGAAGGGGACTACAAAGGATGAGATGGTTGAATGGCATCATCTACTCAATGGACATGAATCTGAGTAAACTCCAGGAGTTGGTGATTGACAGGGAGGCCTGGCATGCTGCAGTCCATGGAGTTGAAAAGAGTCAGACACGTCTGAGCGAATGAACTGAACTGAACTGTGTGAAGTAAAAACTATTGCTTGAAACAATGTTAAATTCAATTCCTGAGTAGCATTTGAAAATATGGGTCTAAGATATTCAAAATTATTTTTTTTCTCTTTTTAAATATGTTGACCTCTAAATTGATTTATAATTTTTTGTTTTCTTAGATTAATTTTTTGTAGTATAGTTGTTTTCAGTTCAGTTCAGTACAGTCACTCAGTTGTGTATGACTCTGTGACCCATGAATCGCAGCATGCCAGGCCTCCCTGTCCATCACCAACCCCCGGAGTTCACCCAGACTCACGTCCATTGAGTCAGTGATGCCATCCAGCCATCTCATCCGCTGTTGTCCTCTTCTCCTCCTGCCCCCAATCCCTCCAGCATCAGAGTCTTTTCTAATGAGTCAACTCTTCGCATGAGGTGGCCAAAGGACTGGAGTTTCAGCTTTAGCATCATTCCTTCCAAAGAAATCCCAGGGCTGATCTCCTTCAGAATGGACTGGTTGGATCTCTTTG
>NW_011494014.1:25422-26792 GCF_000754665.1 Bison bison bison | reverse complement strand
TACTCCGCATATAAGTTAAATAAGCAGGCTGACAATATACAGCCTTGATGTACTCCTTTTCCTATTTGGAACCAGTCTGTTGTTGCATGTCCAGTTCTAACTGTTGCTTCCTGACCTGCATACAAATTTCTCAAGAGGCAGGTCAGGTGGTCTGGTATTCCCATCTCTTTCAGAATTTTCCACAGTTTATTGTGATCCACACTGTCAAAGGCTTGGCATAGTCAATAAAGCAGAAATAGATATTTTTCTGGAACTCTCGTGCTTTTTCCATGAGCCAGCAGATGTTGGCAATTTGGTCTCTGGTTCCTCTGCCTTTTCTAAAACCAGCTTGAACAGCAGGAAGTTCACGGTTCACATATTGCTGAAGCCTGGCTTGGAGAATTTTGAGCATTACTTTACTAGCATGTGAGATGAGTGCAATTGTGTGGTAGTTTGAGCATTCTTTGGCATTGCCTTTCTTTGGGATTGGAATGAAAACGGACCTTTTCCAGTCCTGTGGCCACTTCTGAGTTTTTCAAATTGGCTGCCATATTGAGTGCAGCACTTTCACAGAATCATCTTTCAGGATTTGAAATAGCTCCACTGGAATTCCATCACTTCCACTAGCTTTGTTCATAGTGATGCTTTCTAAGGCCCATTTGACTTCACATTCCAGGATGTCTGGCTCTAGGTCAGTGATCACATCATCGTGATTATGTGGGTCATGAAGATCTTTTTTGTACAGTTCTTCTGTGTATTCTTGCCATGTCTTCTTAATATCTTCTGCTTCTGTTAGGTCCATACCATTTCTGTCCTTTATTGAGCCCACCTTTGCATGAAATGTTCCCTTGGTATTTCTAATTTTCTTTTCTTTTTTTCATTTAAGAATTTATTTATTTATTTTTAATTTTTTAAAAAATTTTACAATATTGTATTAGTTTTGCCATATATCAAAATGAATCCACCACAGGTATACATGTGTTCCCTGTCCTGAACCCTCCTCCCTCCTCCCTCCCCATACGATCCCTTGGGGTCGTTCCAGTGCACCAGCCCCAAGCATCCAGTATCTTGCATCGAACCTGGACTGGCATCTCATTTCATATATGATATTATACATATTTCAATGCCATTCTCCCAAATCATCCCACCGTCTCCATCTCTAATTTTCTGGAAGAGATCTCTAGTCTTTCCCATTTTGTTGTTTTCCTCTATTTCTTTGCATTGATTGATGAAGAAGGCTTTCTTATCTCTTCTTGCTATTCTTTGGAACTCTGCTTTCAGATGCTTATATCTTTCCTTTTTTCCTTTGCTTTTCACTTCTCTTCTTTTCACAGCTATTTGTAAGGCCTCCCCAGTTGGCCATTTTGCTTTTTTGCATTTCTTTTCCATGG
>NW_011494014.1:24947-25322 GCF_000754665.1 Bison bison bison | reverse complement strand
ACTTTCCTTCCAAGGAGTAAGCATTTTTTAATTTCATGGCTGCAGTCACCATCTGTAGTGATTTTGGAGGCCAGTAAAATAAAATCTGACACTGTTTCCACTATTTCCCCATCTATTTCCCATGAAGTGATGGGACCAGATGCCGCGATCTTCGTTTTCTGAATGTTGAGCTTTAAGCCAGCTTTTTCACTCTTTACTTTCACTTTCACTTTCATCAAGAGGCGTTTTAGTTCCTGTTCACTTTCTGCAATAAGGGTGGTGTCATCTGCATATCTGAGGTTATTGATATTTCTCTCAGCAATCTTGATTTCAGCTTGTGTTTCTTCTAGTCCAGCGTTTCTCATGATGTACTCCGCATATAAGTTAAATAAGCCT
>NW_011494014.1:8235-24839 GCF_000754665.1 Bison bison bison | reverse complement strand
CACTTCCACTGTATAATCATAACGGATTTGATTTAGGTCATACCTGAATGGTCTAGTGGTTTTCCTTACTTTCTTCAATTTAAGTCTGAATTTGGCAATAAGGAGTTCCTGATCTGAGCCACAGTCAGCTTCTGGCCTTGTTTTTGCTGACTGTATAGAGCTTCTCCATCTTTGGCTGCAAAGAATATAATCAATCTGATTTTGGTGTTGACCATCTGGTGATGTCCATGTATAGAGTCTTCTCTTGTGTTGTTGGAAGAGGGTATTTGTTATACCCAGTGCATTTTCTTGGCAAAGGTCTATTAGTCTTTGCCCTACTTCATTCTGTATTCCAAGGCCAAATTTGCCTGCTACTCCAGGTGTTTCTCGACTTCCTACTTTTGCATTCCAGTCCCCTATAATGAAAAGGACATCTTTTTTGGGTGTTAGTTCTAAAAGGTCTTGTAGGTCTTCATAGAACCATTCAACTTCAGCTTCTTCAGCGTTACTGGTTGGGGCATAGACTTGGATTACTGTGATATTGAATGGTTTGCCTTGGAAATGAACAGAGATCATTCTGTCATTTTTGAGATTGCATCCAAGTACTGCATTTCAGACTCTTTTGTTGACCATGATGGTTGCTTTACAGTGTTGTATTAGCTTCTACTGTACAACAAAGTGAATCAGTTATACATATACATATATCCTTTCCTTTTCAGTGACATAGCTTCCCTGGTAGCTCAAATGGTAAAGAATCCGCCTGCCAATGCAGGAGACATGGATTCGATCCCTGGGTCAGGAAGGTGCCCTGGAGAAGTGAATGGCAACCTATTCTAGTATTCTTGCCTGGAGAATCCCATGGACAGAGGAGCCTGGCGGGCTACAGCCCATGGGGTCTCAGACAGGACTTATGCGATTGAGCACACTTGCACACATGCATTACTATGGATAAAACAGATGACTAATGAGAACCTATTGTATAACAAAGGGAATTCTTCTTAGCGTTCTTTGGTGAATTATTCGTGTTTTGCGACAGCTATCTACTCACACTTCTATGTAATTTTTCTTCAGAAAGTGAGATTTATAGTTAGATAATATTCAATATTCAATAATATTATTGAAGCAATTTAGATTATTAAAGAAGAAAACAATATTTTAAAAAAGATTCAACATAATTTCTCATATTTCATTCTACCTTGTTACCATATAATTTCCAATCCATTATTACACTTTTACATATTTAAAAGGATTAAAAACTTGGGAATATTATTTATATTTAAGAATTTGAAGGAAAAAAAATGTACATATATACTGGCTTCCTTTGGGATAAATTGTATGACTTTTACCCACAATATTTATTGCATTAGAAAATAAATTCAGATGTTTATAAGAAATTTAAAAAATAATAATATTGACATTAATTGTTTTTGTTTTGGCTTTTCAAAGACATTATTTATATATAAACCATTTCAAAACAAAATATTTGCACTTTAGTTAAATATCTTCTGATGCTATTTTGTTAGGTATCATTTTCTTCTCTAGAAAAATCTGTGCAATTGTGTAGAAATGTTATTAATTGAACTGTAAAGTTCTCAGGTTTTATTGGAAGGAAATTTGTATCATAGTTCTAGATCCATAGTTTGATATCTATCTGTTACTCTCTATGATTGTGATATCAAAATCATGAATTACATTTCCTGAAACCATTTGAAACTTTCTAAAGTATTTATTTAGAATATTTAATAAAATATGTACTCATTCTCTGCCTATTTATTCAGCAGCCACAATATACTATGCTAAATATGGATTGATTTAAATATTGATTTGCAAAAATAGATCACTTTTATAATGTGAGAACTTGGAGGGAAGATAGCATGCTTTCTAAGTAGGGGACATAAACTAAGCATCACTGATTATTAGTTAATATAATTGATTTTCCTAGAGACTAGGAAATAATTCCACAAGGAACTGAATTCTGAATTTTTGAAGAAAAAGTGTGTTTTCTTTATGTTTTGATATAGTTGTATGGCTTCTAGATATAGGGGAAATATGTGCAAAGAAATACAAAATATTTAACTTGTATGCAGAGGACATCATGAGAAACGTAGGGCTGGATGAAGAACAAGCTGAAATCAAGATTGCCGGGAGAAATATCAGTAAACCTCAGATATGCAGATGACATCATCCTTATGGCAGAAGGTGAAGAGGAACTAAAAAGCCTCTTGATGAAAGTGAAAGTGGAGAGTGAAAAAGTTGGCTTAAAGCTCAACATTCAGAAAAGTAAGATTGTGGCATCCGGTCCCATCACTTCATGGGAAATAGATGGGGAAACAGTGGAAACAGTGTCAGACTTTATTTTTGGGGGTTCCAAAATCACTGCAGATGGTGACTGCAGCCATGAAATTAAAAGATACTTATGCCTTGGAAGGAAAGTTATGACCAACCTAGATAGCGTATTAAAAAGCAGAGACATTACTTTGCCAACAAAGGTCCGTCTATTCAATGCTATGGTTTTTCCAGTAGTCAAAGAAACCTGAATGCCGAAGAATTGATGATTTTGAACTGTGGTGTTAGAGAAGACTCTTGAGAGTCCCTTGGACTGCACAGAGATCCAACCAGTCCGTCCTAAAGGAGATCAGTCCTGGGTGTTCATTGGAAGGACTGATGTTGAAGCTGAAACTCCAATACTTTGGCCACCTGATGTGAAGAACTGACTCATTTGAAAAGACCCTTGATGCTAGGAAAGATTGAAGGCAGGAGGAGTAGGGGATGACAGAGGATGAGATGGTTGGGTGGCATCACCAACTCAATGGACATGAGTTTGGGTAAACTCTGGGAGTTGGTGATGGACAGGGAGGCCTGTGTGCTGCAGTTCATGGGGTCACAAAGGGTCAGACACAACTGAGCGAATGAAGTAAACTGAACAAATATAAAACTGTGCATTATTCTTGGTAAAATATAAAATGCTATTTAATATGAAGAGTTTCAATCACAATTCAGAAATCAAAAGAGTTTTGAAAACAGTTATATTGGTTTTGTTTTTGAAAAATGAGATACTAACTCAATGGACATAATTATTTATAATATTTTATACCACTAAATATTCATAAGATTTTGATACAGTGATTTAAATATACTTCACTGTGATGCTGTTTCCAACCTCTCTTGTGATTATATAATAAAAGCATATACATTGTATTATGCTTCTAAAATTTGAAAATTGCTGAATTTTTAAATTTATTTGGTTGCAAGAATTTTGAAATTGGAATTATAGATTTCTGATATGCCACACCAATATAAAATTAAATGTGTATGAAGAAAAACTGTGATCCATAAATAGTAGTTGCCCCTATGGAATAGCAAGAGAATATAGTAGAAATGTAATAATCTTAAACATATAACAGTAGTGTTTAATCTGTTAAGATGGTCAAAGTTTGGGAGAAAGAACAATCAGTTTATACAACACTGTGACATGTGATAAGTATTTGGGAATTTGAGAAGATCAGAAGCATATTTTAATTTATGATGATTGAGTAAACAGAAAACCCACAGCCCTGAGTATTGGGAGGACTTTTGGTGAAGGAAGTTACCCTGTAATATTTCTTCTGTCCAGAAACTTTCAATCCTCTGAGACACAGGACAAAAGCAGTGCCTGTATAGGATTGAGGTTTAAGAACACAGACACCCTTCATGCCCACCATTAGGTATCTCATGCCCACTATTAGGTACCCTGGGAGTACCTGGTTGTCTCCATGGACATTTCCAACAGAAGGGCAACACAAAAGGAAAACCCATTCCAGGACTTCACCAGGTTATCACGTCTGAATTATTCATTCCTGAGCCTGGCTCTGTCTGTTCCAAGTAAGCAAATGTTTACATCCTGAATTTTATTAGGGGCTTACCTATCCATAGATCATGGGCTGATTGGTTGTGCTGTTACCTCAGCTTGTTGATAGGTTCAAGAGAAGCTGTGAATGTGCAGTTTGCCTGGTGCTTTGTTATTGTGGTAAAACTGTGACACTCATTCTTGTTCTTTGTACTGGTATGTAGAAACACAATCCAATCAAGGTTAAGGTTCTAAAATTTTTACCTAGTGGTTAGGACGAATTTTTAGTGAGTACATTTCTATTAGTTGCTTTTTGATAGCATGAAGAGGAAATTATATATCTCTCTTCACTTTTTTATTTGATTTTCTATAGACTCATTTTTTTTTGTCATTCAGTCATACATTTATTTTTTTTATGTTTTTTTAAATTTTATTTTATTTTTAAACTTTACATAATTGCATTAGTTTTGCCAAATGTGAACTCTAATTTGTTTCTTCCTTTTTCAGGCATTCTCATCAATTTAAAAACATTTCTTCCCATTCATCTTGTTTGCAGGTTTCTTATTTGATTCTTCATAAAAGGTATGGGACATTTTGAAGTTATCAGCTGTTTCACGTGTGTTTCCTCTGTTTCTGTCACTCTCTCTATCTCTGTCTCTCTCCAGGACTGCCCTCCCCCCCATTTATATCGTATGAGAGAGAACATAATGGGAAGTGGCCCTAAAAACTATGAAGAGTGACCTCACCAGACACTAGATCTGCTGGTACCTTGACTTTGGACTTTCCAGCCAGTCTCCAGAACTTTGAGAAATAAATTTCTGTTATTTAAACCATCCAATTTGTATCATTTTTGTTATAGCAGCCCAGACTAAGATAATTGATATATTTTGAATTGTAGTTTGCTCTATATCAACTTTGGCCTTGCAGTAATCATGGTGTTGAAAAAGTAAAGAGAAAAACAACAACAAAAATTTAGAAGGTATTTTGGAGGATAATTAAGACTTTTCTTTGACTTTGGGTTATCTCACATACTAATTTTACAAAGCATAAACACAGAGAATGCTGAACTCATATATTAATCCAGCACTTATTATGCTTGTATTTCCATTGCCTCCAGATACAGCAAGTTTCTTACTTCCAGAAAGTGATTACAGGGATGAGCTAAGAACAAGGTTCTGAAACCCTGTTCTGCTTCTGTAAAGTTGGAGTGAATAAAGTTAGTATTATTGTTTTTCACGTTCTTATGAAATATTCTAGTGCCCAGGTACATTCTCAAATTCCAAGCAATCTGGGTCAATGTCCTATAGCAGTTTCTGAGACTTTTCTGCTTATATCAGCTTTTTTAATTTTCTAAATTCACCAGTAGGCTTCCTCCATTAGAGTCAAGAAAAATCTTCCTCTTCCCTTCATTTTTACATGTTGATAGATTTTAATTTAGCCAATCTACAAGATTGTCATACTTTTTCTAAGCTCTCCTTTGATTCTTCTTGCCAGTTTGTCAGTTGGTGATTCCAAACTGCTACACTTGGCTTACAATCTTTAAAATATTACTTGCTTGCAGAGTTCTATTTTAACTTTCCACCGTCATTCCTCATGAAAGCTTTAAGTGAAATATTGACACTTTCTATATTCATTTAAAATATTATATGCACCCTCTGCATTTATTCACATTTTGCATGAAATGATTTTATACATAAGGCTATCTAATTTAACAGATAATTCTGATCAGTCTGAGCTTTCCTTGACAAGCTATTAATCTTTGAAATATTTTGCCCAATGCCATGATATACTGTCAGAAAAGAAGTGTGATTCATTGCTTCTAAATTCATTTGGGCAGAAATAGGGCATCATTATAGACATTTATCATTTTTTACACATTCAAAATTTTGGTCAATGAAGTGCATCTGGTTCTTCTGTTGGGTCATCACAGTTAGAACTTAAACAATATAAATGTGAGGTATCATTCATCAGACTAGATAATGAATTAACGTTCTTGTTTCATCTTTATGATATTTGTACCTGTCAAAAACTTTGCCAACTTTAGTACTTAAAAAATATTCTATAAAAATTTGAGGCAGCTGTCAAGGACTTAGGTTTGTGATTGCGGTATTATTGATATTTTAAATATTCAAATCAATATTGTTCATTTAGCTATTTACTTTTAAGAAAACAATCATCATTAAAAGTGTATTCATTACTTTATAAAAAGCAAGTTCCATATTTACAGGAACATTTCAGTTTCCTTACTTCTATATAACTTGTGCCTGTAGAGTGTTTTATATACAGAGGAGACTGATAGATAGATATTGATGAAGTAAAATGTGAATAAATGATTGAATTTGGTTCATAGTATTTGAAAGATTATTTAAGTGAATATCCAAGATTCAAATCCAGCTATGAGTTTTGATAAATGACTTAGTCTTTTGGGACCTCAGTTAGCAAGACTAGAGTGCTGGATTCATTGGTCTTCATGGTATCTCTAAAATAAAAGTGAGTTTATTTACCTTGGATGCTACTGAATATATTCCTTGTAATCATGTTTCAAAACTTGTTTTTTTGTTCTTAGATTAGTGACATCACATTTTCTTTTTCCTCCTCACTTGATTGTTAATTAAAACAGTAGCTTGTAAGATACAATTTAGTGTGAGTTAACATACAAGTCAGCACTGTTTTCCTAAATTGCTTTATGGTTCTCAGCTTATTTTCTTATTTTGAGATATTTCTTAAATATTAATTTCAGATATAGGTTTATTTGTTTATTTTCCAACTCAGAATTTCAAAAAAAATCTACAAACTGTTCTGGCTATATAACATAGTAAGAAATATGTAAATAGCTTAAGTAAGAATTGAAGTAGAAACTCTTATTTTAAAAAGCTGAATGTTTTTAGGACTCTTAAAAATATAGTCTTACAAACATTGATTGAAGTTTACAAATAAAGTTATCTAAAGTTGTTTTAAAAAGATAGCCTTATTTGGGGGTGATACTGATTATTAAATACTAAAATGATAATTTAATATGGACATAATCTAATTTATTATTATTCTAATTTATTAAAATTTATTTTATTCTAATTTATTAGAATTTCATTCTAATTTATTAATACTGTTTATGAAATAATACATACAGTATTACGTTGAAAAAATAAATCATTTGTCATATTTATGACCTAATTTTTCCTGTAATATGAAGTTGGAAAATAGCATATTATTTTAGGATTTCTCACTTCTATTAGAAGTGAGACTTCTTAAAATAGACTCTATATTCAGGATTTAATACATGAAATGTAGCACTCATGCAATTTACAGTTATTTTATGTTTAATTTAGTTGACAAGCTTAATAATATATACTATTTTAAAAGAAGTTATGGGAAAGCCAATAATTTCATTTTTTATAAAAAGGTAAACCTAATATGAAAAATTTGGCTTAACTGCAGATGTTCTTTAATACTATGAAAGATCATAGGAAACTATTAAATTATTTTGTCATTGGCTATGGAGTAAATGTTAAAGAATGAAATGGAAACATTTTTTCCTGTCTAACAAACAAGTAATTTAAAGCAATTTTAACTGCCTTTCAAAGTTCAAAATGTGAGAAAATTAATAAAGAAATACTATTCACTTCATGCAATTTCTCCTTAGACCTGATTAAAGGTGTTTGAAACCATGTATTTAGATAAAATATTTACATACTATTAATTATAGACTCTAATAAAATCTCATGACATGTTCAATTTCTTTAAAGTTAGTGGCCTAGTTTACAACTAATATAACCTAAAGAAACTTTTCAACACGTATTGTAGTACCTTAAAATTTAATTTTAAACAAGTTCTTTGTGTGCTACAATTGAGTTTAAAAATTAAAATAACTGAGAGTAGATGTACAACACAAACACTTTAGGATCTAAAACTAGAAAGTCAAAAATAAAAGTAGACTGCTATTTTGTTATATTCTAAGTAAATCTGCCTCATGGTGCTATTAGTATTATTTTGTCTTTGAATGACTTCAGATGCCTAAATATTTTATTCCTCCCACTTTTTAAAATACATGCATTCTATCTTCAGGATATTGTATTACCTAATCTTTACCACAGAAGATATAAGTTGGCATCAATAAAAAAGAGGAAGAAATTTATGAAAAATTTTAGGAAAGAATTTCTTCTTTTAGAAATGACTATATCATTGGTATTTTCTTTTCTTATTCTAACAGTGCTGATATCAAATGTGTACTACCTATATTTGTTTAAAAAAGAGAATACCCAAGGCAGTTGCTTTGTTTATCATGAAATGCACAGAACAAATAATATTTCTACTTCTGCTTAAAGTTTAAATTGCTGGTGGATAGCTTGTTTCTCTAGTGAGCATGCCTCAGTAGTATAAATATCAGTGGAATGATTCTGACATTTGGTTGATAAGATCTGCCTTAAAATATATTTACAGAAAGTATATTCGGTTAATATATAGCTCCTCACAACATGTATCCATTTCAAACATGCTTGCATAAAAGTTACTGAAATGTTTGCCAAGAAAAGTGATTCGAAATGGGAGGAAAAATAAGTAAAAGGTATTATAACTAATCTGTTTCCTGCTGAGCTGAGATGAAACAAATAATCAAGTACAAGATAATAAATCCTTAATTGATTTATCTACATTGATTTTATAGTAAATGCCTTATGCAAATATAAACAGTTAGTATCATTGTTTTCAACACGGTGGTTATAATTTTGTAGGTCTTCCACATTTCTATTTCCTGTGCTCCCAAGAACTACCTTTAGAGTATTTCTCTTATCTGCAGTATATTATCTCTTCATTTGTAAAAGTGTTAAAGTACAGGGAAAACTTTTCCTGTCCTAGAGTATTCTTTTACCAGTTCATGATAATCGAATATAATATTGCATGTAACAGATATTTAAGTTCTAGTTTACATGCAAAGTTAAGATAGTTTATAATTCAAGTTCTTTATAGTGAGTTATCATGTATTAAATTCTGTACAGTTTTTACTTTCAATTTAAAATGTAACTTAAGTTTTAAGATTTAAAAGAAGCATAAACAATTTTCTGGTGTTGAATATAGTTATACTGGCACATTTGAATCCTAATATTAAAATAGACTAGTTTTTATTTTGAAATGGTCTGAAAGTGTAAACTCTTAGAAGAAAACATAGAGGGAAAGCTTCATTACATTGGTTTTGGAAATGATATAAGACACCCATATATAAGCAAAAGAAACAAAAAAAGACAGTTGAACTACATCAAATTAAAATGATTCTGCTCAGCAAAAGAAACAATAGAGTGACAAGACAACCTATGAACTAGAAGAAAATATTTGCCAGTCATATGTCCAATAAGGGGTTAGTGTCCTTGGTGTTTCAGACAATAAAGAATCTCCCTCAATACAGGAGACCCAGGTTCGATCTTTGAGTCAGCAAGATCCTCTGGAGAAGGGAATGGCAACTCACTCCAGTATTCTTGCCTGGAGAATGCCTTGGAAGAGGAACCTGGCAGGCTATTGTCCATGGGGTCAAAACAAAGAGTCAAAAAAGATTGTATGACTAACATCCAAAATATATAAGGAACTCAGATATAACTCAGTAGCAAAAAAAAAAAAAAACTGATTAAAGAAAAGAGGTATAATTGATATTCTGAGAAAGGAGAAAAAACAGAATCACATAAAATGATAAATTAAAACCCCAACTGGCAAAAAAAGTCAAATGCAAAAAAGAGTCAAGGCACAAGGGCAACAAACAGAAACAGTAATGAATATAGCAGATATGAACACAAATACATCAATAATCAATTTAAACATTATGATCTGAAGACACTAATTAAAAGATATTGTTAAGATGGGTCAAAAAACATGATCTAACTATATATTGTCTATAAGAAAAAGATAGATTAAGAGGAAAGGATCGATAAAGATATGCCAGGCTGACACTAATCAAAAGGGCTGTAGAAACTATAGTAATTTCAGATAGAGCAGATTTTGCAGCAAGGAAAATTATCAGGGATAGAGGTGGCATGACATCTTTAATAAGGGATCATTTTTCCAAAAAAGGTTTCATAATCCCTACTGTGCATGCTCTTAACAACTGAGATCATTGTACCACACTTAGCCTATAGTTAACAATACTATATATCTGTACTTAAAAATTTATTGAGTGTGTATCTCATGTTGAATATTATTACTACAATTAAAAAGAAATACTTTCTTTAGAAAATGTTGTAGTACTGGTATTAGTTTTGCCATATATGCATGTATGTGTACATACATAAATTAAAATAATATCTGTCAATGTTGCCTACTGATTATTTAAAAATTTGAAGTTGAGTAGGAAAAAAAGGTACTACTTTTGTTGTTTATGTACTTTGATGAAATAATAGTTTTAAAGTATTAAAATTATCTTTTTTCTCAAACACAAAAGCACAAAGAATCAATATTATATGAAATAGAAAAGCAAAATTATGAAAGCTTCTGCAAAATGTTCTTATTTCCTAATATAGATACCAGTTCTGAGCCAGTCTTAACTGAATGTTCTGCTTACCACATTATCATCTCAATCTTCAGAAGTAATAGCTCTCATAATTTTTAGCTATAATAATCACAGCTATACTTAGTCCAAGATTGTGGCTGCAGAGTTATTTTTCTTCAGTTTCTAGATCTGTATTATAAGTTCCTCTTTTTGCTGAACTAATCTTATTCTAAAGGAGATCAGCCCTGGGTGTTCTTTGGAAGGAATGATGCTAAAGCTGAAACTCCAGTACTTTGGCCACCTCATGAGAAGAGTTGACTCATTGGAAAAGACTCTGATGCTGGGAGGGATTGGGGGCAGGAGGAGAAGGGGATGACAAAGGATGAGATGGCTGGATGACATCACCGACTTGATGGACGTGAGTCTGAGTGAACTCCGGGAGTTGGTGATGGACAGGGAGGCCTGGCGTGCTGCAATTCATGGGGTCGCAAAGAGTCGGAGACGACTGAGTGACTGAACTGAACTGAACTGAATCTTTTGTGATTTTCCTAATAGTGATTAAATATGGAATTTTAAGTTGGAATATACACTAGCAATGAGTCACTATTTGCTCACTCCCTGTAGAATCAGTTTGAGTATCAGAATGGTGATATAAAGAAGGGTGATGATGCTAGACAAGGCGCTTACTCCTTGGAAGGAAAGTTATGACCAACCTAGCCAGCATATTAAAAAGCAGAGACATTACTTCGCCAACAAAGTTTCGTCTAGTGAAGGCTATGGTTTTTCCAGTGGTCATGTATGGATGTGAGAGTTGGACTATAAAGAAAGATGAGCACCAAAGAATTGATGCTTTTGAAATGTGGTGTTGGAGAAGACTCTTGAGAGTCCCTTGGACTGCATGGAGATACAACAAGTCCATCCTGAAGGAACTCAGTCCTGAATATTCATTTTAAGGACTGATGAAGCTGAAACTCCTATACTTTGGCTACCTGATGCAAAGAACTGACTCATTTGAAAAGACCCTGATGCTGGGAAAGATTGAAGGTAGGAGCAGAAGGGGATGACAGAGGATGAGATGGCTGGATGGTATCACCAAGTCAATGGACATGAATTTGGGTAAACTCCATGAGTTGGTGATGGACAGGGAGGCCTGGCGTGCTGCGGTTCGTGGGGTCACAAAGAGTCAGACACAACTGAGAGACTGAATTGAACTGAACTGGAGATGCTGGAGTGTATTTACAAAATATTTCTGGCTAAGAGAGTAGCCATCTCCTTAAATTCTTCAGAGAATTAAAAAAACAAATTGGGCACATTCTGCAGCATGTAGTACCTTGGTTCCGCAACCAGGGATCACACCCATACCTCCTGCATTGGAAGCAGAGTCTTAACTGGACCACAAGAGCAGCCCACACTAAGTGAATTCTGAACCAGTTAGATGAGCATATTAACTAAGAAGGTTTATCTATCACAAAAGCTATTCATCAGTGATGACATTTTAGGTAACATGGTAATACACCATTTGAAGATAATGGCCCAGAGAAACTTTTAGAAAGCTTTTTAATGGCCTCCTTAATGTTACTTTCCTCATAGGTTAATATTAAACTTTTCTCACAAGTTAATTGCAACCTTTGACCTGGACAGTTTTAGCTGAACTTTTCCTGTGTATGTTCTCTGTGTTTGGCTGTAAGGGAAAAATAGAGGATGCTTTGATCTTCTAAGCTCATTATATAGAATAATCTGTGCTATGTCACTCTAATTTCTCTCTCTCTCTCTCTAGAACCTTAAAGCCTTTATTTAAGCATGATTTTTTGCAATGGTGTGGTTTAGAATCATTTACAAAAAGATACAAAATCATGCTATGAAAGACAAATTTAGATGAAGCTTAAAGTTATCTTTAATTTTAATTAACATTTCATAAGGACAGAGCATAATAATTTCTATCAAAGGATATAATTGACATCTACATTGTTTTAGTGTCAAAAACAAAATATATTTCCAAATTAATAATTTATGAAAAAGATAAATCATTATGGAGTGTAAGAGGAGAGGAAGAGGGGGAAAATGAATATTTATTACATATTCATGAAATGTCTTATTTAATTGTATCAATTTCAATCAGACGCTGATTTTTAATTTTTGAAAATATGAGAAATGAGAAAATGAGAGTTTTTATTATTTGCCCAGTCATTTGGTTAGTTATTCCAAAATTTGATTCTTAATCTCTGACTTTTGCCTCCAATTTATTTCTTTAGTTTTATAAATATAATAAAAAATGCAGCAAAGAATAGTATATTCGAAATGACTTCCTTAAGCTGACATGCATTTTAGATGGATACATTTAACTTCTCCATCTTTTTCCTTTGAGATCCAGGACAAATTATTTCTGTATCTTATCTGTAAAATAAGGTCAAGTACAACTGTAGTAACCACACAGCAAAGCTACTAGGAGAAAATACATAATCCGTTTAAATCACTTAGCATATCTCCTGACACTGAGAGCTTTATCACTCTTAGACACTAATATTATTTTTTATAATTCATTACTATATAATTATTGTTACTTGAATTCATGTTTGACAAACTACATGAAAATAATAGAAAAAATTCTGGAATATAGCTCTAGTGGCTTTGAATCACTTTTTCTCAATTTCATTTATTATTTCATGCATTCACAAACTTCTTCCTCACTTTATGCAATTGGCAAGTATTTATTAGACACTAATTTTATGTCAGGCAGAATGTTACATATTCAAAAAGCAGAAAAAATTGAGATTTTCTTTTCACTTAAAGTTTTATTTCAAATATAAATAAGAAAAAATAATATTTTTCTGGAGAAATATGTAATAATAGATTAATCTTCACATATTATCAGGTGAGCTCAGAGCAAATCCTGTAATTCAGGGTGAAGAGTTTGGGGAAATTGGAATTTCCAATTTGGACCAGTTTGGAATTGGGATAACATTTGAATAGGCAAGCACTGAAGGGAACAATGATGGTGTTCAGTCACCAAGTTGTATCCTACTCTTTGCGACCCCATGGACTGCAGGACGCCAGGCTTCCCTATCCCTCACCATCTCCTGGAGTTTGCCAAAGTTCATGTCCATTGAATCGGAGATGCCATCCATTTCACCCTCTGTTGCCTCCTTTCCTCTTGTCCTCAATCTTTCCTGGCATCAGGTCTTTTCTAAAGAATCAGCTCCTCTCATCAGGTGGCCAAAGTACTGAGCTTCAGCTTCTGCATCAGTCCTTCCCATGAGCATTCAGGGTTGATTTCCTTTAGGATTTACTGGTTTGACCTCCTTCCTGTACAAGGGATTCTCAAGAGACTTCTCCAGCACCACAATTCAAAAGCATAAATTCTTTGGCTCTCAACCTTCTTTATGGCCCAACTCTCATATCTGTATATGACAACTGGAAAAACTATAGCTTTGATTATACAGAAATTTGTTGGAAAAGTGATGTCTCTGCTTTTTAACATGCTGTCTAGGTTTGTCATAGCTTTCCTGTCAAGAAGCAATAATATTTTAATTTCATAGCTGCGATCACCATCTGCAGTGATTTTAGAGCCCAATAAGAGGAAATCTGCCACTGCTTCCACCTTTTCCCCTTCTATTTGTCATGAAGTGATGGGGCTGGCTGTCATGATCTTAGTTGTGTTGTTTTTGTTTTTAATATTGAGTTTTAAGCTGGCTTTTTCACTTTCCTCTTTCCCTCTCATCAAGAACCTCTTTAGATCCTCTTCATTTTCTGCCATTAAAGTAGTATCATCATGTCTGAGATTGTTGATATTTCTCCTGGCAATCTTGATTCCAGCTTGTAGTTCACCCAGCCCAGAATTTTTCATGATGTGCTCTGCATATAAGTTAAATAAACGGGGTGACAATAAACAGCTTGTCATACTGCTTTCTCAATTTTGAACAAGTCTGATGTTCCGTATAAGCTTCTAACTATTGCTTCTTGACCCATATACAGGTTTCTCAGGAGACAAGTAAGGTGGTCTGGTATTCAGTCTCTTTAAGAGTTTTCCACAGTTTGTTATGATCCACAGAATCAAAGGCTTTAGCACAGTCAATGAAACAAAGGTAGATGTTTTTCTGAAATTCCCTTGCTTTCTATACGATCCAGAAAATGTTGGCAATTTGATCTCTAGTCCCTCTGCCTTTCTGAACCCTGCCTGAACATCTGGAAATTCTCTGATCATGTAATGCTGAAGCCTATCTTGAAAGCTTTTTGAGCAAAACCTTACTAGCATGGGAGAGGAGTGCAATTGTCCGATAGTTTGAACATTCTTTAGTTCTGCCCTTCTTGGGATGGGCAATTCACCTGGGATGAAGATTGACCTTGTCCAGTCCTGTGGCCACTGCTGGGTTTTCCAAATTTGCTGACATAGTAATGCAACACTTTAACAGCATCATCTTTTAGGATTTTGGATAGCTCTACTGGAATTCTATCACCTCTTCAGAGTACTCAAATTTCCTCAAATGACAGGAAGCATGAGAAGTGCTGGAAAGGGCAAGTTAAATGTGGCAGGATTTGTATGAAACAAGTGAAAGGTGAGGGTGTGAAGTTCAACTGAAGCCACATAATGGTCAGAAAATTTATTACAAACTGCTCTTGGGATTGCTACCTGTGGAAGGGGAAAGAAAGTAGCAAGTATTGGCAATGGAGCTGCACTGCAATCTCAGTGAAGGCCTTTGCCAACTTCACTGGAAGCATGGACTTAAAATAGCCCTTTATAATTGTCATAAGTTAAGTGGTGTGTTCTTTGGAAGGAATGATGCTAAAGCTGAAACTCCAGTACTTTGGCCACATCATGCAAAGAGTTGACTCATTGGAAAAGATTCTGATGCTGGGAGGGATTTGGGGCAGGAGGAGAAGGGGACAACAGAGGATGAGATGGCTGGATGGCATCACCCACTCAATGGACGTGAGTTTGAGTGAACTCTGGGAGTTGGTGATAGACAGGGAGGCCTGGCATGCTGCAGTTCATGGGGTCACAAAGAGTTGGACACGACTGAGTGACTGAACTGAACTGATACCTTTATATCCACCATATGGACCAGTCATTGGATGTAGGCTACCCTGGAAGGACTTGTGGTCTTGTTCATTTTCTTTAGCAGAGACCTGACAGCTCAGGGCTGTCTTATGGAAGATTTCTGAGCAGCTGGCAAAATAAATCCTTCATTCTCGAAAAGAGATCTAGGTGGAGCAATTCAATGTCACTACCATCATCATAAGAATGTCACCACCATCCTTACTGTGAAATTTTAATGGCTACAGTGATCGTATTTGTGTTTTGCACTCTTTTCTTGTATTTTAATTTAATGGAGTAGGGCAATGTTCACTTGCTGCAGGGAACATTCAGACTGCACTTAATGGTTATCTGTCCTTCACTATTTATAAATCTGCCTATGGATAATTATCTATACTACTATATTATACTATATATATATATATATATACATATCTGTGTGTATATATATACACACACATGTCCTTTTCATTATAGGGGACTGGAATGCAAAAGTAGGAAGTCAAGAAACACCTGGAGTAAGAGGCAAATTTGGCCTTAGAATACGGAATGAAGCAGGGCAAAGGCTAATAGAGTTTTGCCAAGAGAACGAACTGGTCATAGCAAACACCCTCTTCCAACAACACAAGAGAAGACTCTAAACATGGACATCACCAGATGGTCAACACCAAAATCATATTGATTATATTCTTTGCAGCCAAAGATGGAGAAGCTCTATACAGTCAACAAAAACAAGACCAGGATATGACTGCGGCTCAGATCAGGAACTCCTTATTGCCAAATTCAGACTTAAATTGAAGAAAGTATGGAAAACCACTAGGCCATTTAGGTATGACCTAAATCAAATCCCTTATGTTTATACAGTGGAGGTGAGAAGTAGATTTAAGGGACTAGATCTGATAGATAGAATGCATGATGAACTATGGGTGGAGGTTCATGACATTGTACAGGAGACAGGGATCAAGACCATCCCCATGGAAAAGAAATGCAAAAAAGCAAAATGGCTGTCTGAGGAGGCTTTACAAATAGCTGTGAAAAGAAGAGAAGTGAAAAGCAAAGGAGAAAAGGAAAGATATAAGCATTTGAATGCAGAATTCCAAAGAATAGCAAGAAGATATAAGAAAGCCGGAGAGATGGCAGACAGCAAAATTTCTCCTCACACCTCTCTGGTCTCTCTTTTCCTCTATCCCTCCTTTTCAGTCCCTGAAGCCTCTCAGTAGCATCCTGCTGCTCGCTTATCAGAGGTCAAGAGTTCACGTGGACTTCCACTTGAGTCACCGAGGTTCTGAGGTACAACCCTT
>NW_011494014.1:5474-6998 GCF_000754665.1 Bison bison bison | reverse complement strand
GATCACGTATGGATATGAAAGTTGGATTGGAAGAAGCTGAGTGCCGAAGAATTGATGGTTTTGAACTGTGGTGTTGGAGAAGATCTTGAGAGTCCCTTGGACTGCATGGAGATCCAATCAGTCTGTTTTAAAGAGATCAGTCCTGGGTGTTCTCTGGAAGGACTGATGCTAAAGCTGAAACTCCAGTCCTTTGGCCACCTCATGCGAAGAGTTGACTCATTGGAAAAGACTGTGATGCTGGGAGGGATTGGGGGCAGGAGGAGAAGGGGATGACAGAGGATGAGATAGCTGGATGGCATCACCGACTCGATGGATGTAAATTTGGCTGAACTCTGGAGTTGGTGATGGACAGGGAGGCCTGGCCTGCTGCAATTCATGGGGTCACAAAGAGTCGGACATGACTGAGCGACTGAACTGACACACTCTACTCCTGCTTAACTATAACTACCTTTACTACTACATAAAGCCTATACTACCATGTTTATTTTTTGCCTCTATTCCCAAAATTGCTCCTGAACCATCCGTCTTGCCCCTCTAAAATTCCATCCTCACATGGCAGCCATCTTAGAGCCATTTTGCCGTGACTGACACAATACAGTGCTCTTGCTTGAAATCTTCCAATGACTTTCTAATCTACTTAGAATTAAATCCAAAATCAAAATCCCACCTCTTTATTTGATAATCACCCCACAAGTCTGCTTTTGAGCTAATTTACATATTGTCTAAAATGGGTGTGTGCATTTAAAGTAGAAGATTTAGGAAATGTCCTAAAAGTGAGTGGGCCAATTTGTGTTTGATGAGAAAATACACCTGAGTAAGTGAATCCATGGACACCAATTCTTTTTAGAGTTGGCTTGTGGAACAATATTTTAAAAGTGATTTTAAAATAATGTCTAGAAGTTTATAACTATTTAATGATAGATGTTCATTTTATATAAAAATGACATATTCTATCAATACTTTTTAGAATATCAAAAGATATATTGTTAATATTCTAGTATCTTACAAAAGCATAAAGCAAGTTCACAGTCACCTAGCATGCCACAATTTACAGTTTACAAAAAATAAATATTCACTTTAATATAAATCTTATTTAGAATACTTTCAAAGTGATGTGAAATTTTATACATTACTAGTATTTAATATCTTTCTGAAACTGCTAAATGCTCCCTATGCATAAACTCATTTTTTCTCAGAGCAAACCTAGGAGGTAAGAACTAAATTTATTCAGAATTCAGATTTCCCACCTAGTAAGTTACAAAGACAGGGTTGAAATAGTATCTGTGACTGCCAAGCTTATGCCTTTTTTCTTTATGTAAGTAATTGAACATTACAGCTCATAGTTCAGAAATTCAAAGAGTGGCTCATTTTATTGAACTTCTGCTAAACACTAGTCTTACTCCAATTTTTGCTTTAAACACTGAAATTTAAATAGCAGTCCTTTTTGTTTCTCCTATATTCTATTAGTATAAAATTTTAGATTGTTTTTTTTTTTTTTACAATTTGAAGACATGTTTATGGAAT
>NW_011494014.1:4767-5374 GCF_000754665.1 Bison bison bison | reverse complement strand
CAAAGAATGCTCAAACTACCGCACAATTACCCTCATCTCACACGCTAGTAAAGTAATGCTCAAAATTCTGTAAGCCAGGGTTCAGCAATATGTGAACCATGAACTTCCAGATGTTCAAGCTGGTTTTAGAAAAGGCAAAGTAACCAGAGACCAAATTGCCAACATCTGCTGGATCATGGAAAAAGCAAGAGAGTTCCAGAAAAATATCTATTTCTGCCTTATTGACTATGCAAAAAACTTTGTGTAGATCACAATAAACTGTGGAAAATTCTGAAAGAAATGGGAATACCAGACCACCTGACCTGCTTCTTGAGAAACCTCTATGCAGATCAGGAAGCAACAGTTAGAACTGGACATGGAGCAACAGACTGGTTCCAAATAGGAAAAGGAGTACGTCAAGACTGTATATTGTCACCCTGCTGATTTAACTTATATGCAGAGTACATCATGAGAAATGCTGGGCTGGAAGAAGCACAAGCTGGAATCAAGATTGCCGGGAGAAATATCAATAACCTCAGATATGCAGATGACACCACCCTTATGGCAGAAAGTGAAGAGAAACTAAAAAGCCTCTTGAGGAAGGTGAAAGAGGAGAGTGAAAAAGTTG
>NW_011494014.1:4290-4667 GCF_000754665.1 Bison bison bison | reverse complement strand
ATTGCCAAATTCAGACTTAAATTGAAGAAAGTATGGAAAACCACTAGGCCATTTAGGTATGACCTAAATCAAATCCCTTATGTTTATACAGTGGAGGTGAGAAGTAGATTTAAGGGACTAGATCTGATAGATAGAATGCATGATGAACTATGGGTGGAGGTTCATGACATTGTACAGGAGACAGGGATCAAGACCATCCCCATGGAAAAGAAATGCAAAAAAGCAAAATGGCTGTCTGAGGAGGCTTTACAAATAGCTGTGAAAAGAAGAGAAGTGAAAAGCAAAAGGAGAAAAGGAAAGATATAAGCATTTGAATGCAGAATTCCAAAGAATAGCAAGAAGATATAAGAAAGCCGGAGAGATGGCAGACAGCAAAA
>NW_011494014.1:711-1648 GCF_000754665.1 Bison bison bison | reverse complement strand
GCTGGAAGAAGCACAAGCTGGAATCAAGATTGCCGGGAGAACTATCAATAACCTCAGATATGCAGATGACACCACCCTTATGGCAGAAAGTGAAGAGAAACTAAAACGCCTCTTGAGGAAGGTGAAAGAAGAGAGTGAAAATGTTGGCTTAAAGCTCAACATTCAGAAAACAAAGATCATGGCATCTGGTCCCATCATTTTGTGGGAAATAGATAGGGAAACAGTGGAAACAGTGTCAGACTTTATTTTTGGGGCTCCAAAATCACTGCAGATGGTGATTGTAGCCATGAAATTAAAAGACGCTTACTCCTTGGAAGCAAAGTTATGACCAACTTAGATAGCATATTGAAAAGCAGAGATATTACCTTGCCAACAAAGGTCTGTCTAGTCAAGGTTATGGTTTTTCCAGTGGTCATGTATGGATGTGAGAGTTGGACTGTAAAGAAAGCTGAGCACTGAAGAATTGATGCTTTTGAACTGTGGTGTTGGAGAAGATCTTGAGAGTCCCCTGGACTGTAAGAGATCCAACCAGTCCATCCTAAAGGAGATCAGTCCTGGGTGTTCATTGGAAGGACTGATGCTGAAGCTGAAACTCCAGTACTTTGGCCACCTCATGCAAAGAGTTGACTCATTGGAAAAGACTCTGATGCTGGGAGGGATTGGGGGCAGGAGGAGAAGGGGACGACAGAGGACGAGATAGCTGGATGGCATCACCGACTAGATGGACATGAGTTTAAGTGAACTGCGGGAGTTGGTGATGGTCAGGAAGGCCTGGCATGCTCCAATTCATGGGTTCGCAAAGAGTCGTACACAACTGTGCAACTGAACTGAACTGAACTTGCATGAAATGTTCCCTTGGTATCTCTAATTTTCTTCTAGAGATCTCTAGTCTTTCCCATTCTATTGTTTTCTTCTGTTTCTTTGCACTGATCACTGA
>NW_011494014.1:0-611 GCF_000754665.1 Bison bison bison | reverse complement strand
GCTGTTGTTCCACGTCCAGTTCTAACTGCTGCTTCCTGACCTGCATACAGACTTCTCAAGAGACAGGTCAGGTGGTCTGGTATTCCCATCTCTTTCAGAATTTTCCACAGTTTATTGTTATCCACACAGTCAAAAGCTTTGGAATAATCAATAAAGCAGAAATAGATGTTTTTCTGGAACTTTCTGCTTTTTCGATGATCCAGCAGATGTTGGTGATTTGATCTCTGGTTCCTCTGCTTTATCTAAATCCAGCTTGAACATCTGGAAGTTCATGGTTCATGTATTGTTGAAGCCTGGCTTGGAGAATTTTGAGCATTAATTTACTAGTGTGTGAGATGAGTGCAATTGTGGGGCAGTTTGACCATTCTTTGGCATTGCCTTTTCTTTGGGATTAGAATGAAAACTGACCTTTTCCAGTCCTCCGGCCACTGCTGAGTTTTCCAAATTTTCTGGATTATAGAGTGCAGCACTTTCACAGCATCATCTTTTAGGATTTGAAATAGCCGAATTGAAATTCCATCATCTCCACTAGCTTTGTTCATAGTGATGCTTCCTAAGGCCTACTTGACTTCACATTCCAGGATGTCTGGCTCTAGGTCAGTGATCACACC
>NW_011494013.1:16578-17008 GCF_000754665.1 Bison bison bison | reverse complement strand
GTGAAAAAGTTAGACTTAAAGACTCAACATTCAGAAACTAAGATCATGGCATCTGGTCCCATCACTTCATGGTAATGGGGAAACAGTGACAGGCTTTATTTTGGGGGGCTCCAAAATCAATGCAGATGGTTATTGCAGCCATGAAACTAAAAGATGCTTGCTCCTTGGAAGAAAAGTTATGACCAACCTATACAGCATATTAAAAAGCAGAGAGATTATGTTGCCAACAAAGGTCCATCTAGTCAAAGCTATGGTTTTTCCAGTAGTCATGTATGGATGTGAGAGTTGGAATATAAAGAATGCTGAGCATTGAAGAACTGATGCTTTTGAACTGTGATGTTGGAGAAGACTCTTGGAGAAGACTCTTGAGAGTTGGATCAAGGAGATCCAACCAGTCCATCCTAAAGGAAATCAGTCCTGAATATCCATC
>NW_011494013.1:14206-15861 GCF_000754665.1 Bison bison bison | reverse complement strand
CACAAGTAACAGAAAAACAGATTAACAGTGGTTTTGACCATAAGAACGTTTAGTGTTCTCTAGAGCGGAAATCCTGAGGAAGTTGATGATAGGCTTAATTCAACAGAGCAAATGATGTCATGGCACTGGGCAGGCATCTCTGGAATTCTTTTTTGTCCTTCCCTTGTGGTCACTAGGTGACTGAATGTTCAAAGCAGAAAGGAACACATGGAAACAAAAGGCTGGATTTTGCTAAAGCTAAAATATGCCCGGTCAGGAGATGAATCATGATAGATCTAAGCTTGCTGATAGATTCTAGAGGAGGAAAATCTTTTCTTGAAGCTCCCAGCACACTCTCTTGTGTATTCTATTAGTCAGAATTGCATCATATGTCCCCAACTAGTCCATTCACTGGGAAAGGGGAACTGGATTGCCGTAACTGACTTAGACCTATTGTAATTTATTTCCTGGGCCTAGGAAAATTTTAGTGAACAAAATATATTAGAAAGAAGTCAAGTAATTGACTATGGGATTAAAAAAAATTATATGCCACAGCCCCAAAGCTGAATCTGATATTGAACATGCTTTGCAACGGAATCTAGTAGATGGTATTTTTGTGGTTCCCTCTCTTTTTCCTCTTCTCCTTCTTCCTTTTCTCTTTTACTTTTATATTCATGCATACACACACAATGATAAACACATCACCCTTGAACATATCCAAAACTTGTATTTAAATAAGTCTGCTGGGCTCCCTTTCCATATGCCTTTGAATGTTAGGTAGTATTCACATTTTATGAAATTGCCCAATTAAAGTCTTCTGTCATTCACAAATTTCAAACTCAGATCCTTGAAAATGAAAGGTATTGAGTAGTTATACCAACTTCTAATCAACCATGAATCAAATGCAGAGAAAGTTATTCTTCCTGTCTATGGAACCCCAATCTTCATTTCATCCCCATCAAATATTAGGTCAGCAGTTAACAAAACATTGTGACTTAATATTTTTGTCACTAAGAAAGCAGTGTGATTTAGGTTTACTGTGGTATCAAACTACAAAAGAAGTCACATTGAATCATATTTTAAGACATCTGACTATAAACCTGGCTATAAATTACTTTTTTCTTCCTAAAGAACTTGTTCCCCAAGAGTCTAAATGTTCAGACACAATAAGCATAAATAAACAACCAGAATCAACACAGAGAGGTTTAGACAAAATGCTTTTCTTCTATTGGAAGGCTGAGGAAGGCTGAAACACTAGAGTGCGTATTATGACCTCATATTTTATTCATGATGCAGTCTCAGCTCAAACTTCTGAGACCGGTGGAATTACTCTACTTTCTATACCATAGCCTCATTTACTCAAGTTGTGAATGTGGATTCCTATAACATTTCTGGCCTTTTTCACTGCGGACTTTGTTTTGGTGATAGGATAATGAGATATTTTCCTCTTTAAGACAGGAAAACTTTACCATTCACACCAATTTCTGTATTAACTTGCAAGACAAAATTTTCTGTGAGTGCTGGAACACTAAATTTAGCTTAACACATATATTTAAATCTATTGAGCCAGATTTTTTTCTTTGGTTTAATTGCAGATCCTTATGCAACTGTCTCTTTTATTTTAGAGTAATAATTTTGATATTTAAATCATAGAATATTAGAATACAGATAACCTA
>NW_011494013.1:11544-12335 GCF_000754665.1 Bison bison bison | reverse complement strand
TTGACTTAATGACTGACTTACACTATCATGTCAACTCAGAAGAAATTAAGAGCAATGTGCGAATGTGTGCTAGCACTGCAGAAGAGGCTTAATTAGTGAGGTAGAAGTTGAGCTGGGTGTTGAAAGATGAGTAGAATTTGAAGAGGCAGTGAGGAGGAGGGAGTGCATCTCTGGGGGAGGAAATAGCATAAGTAACATCATGGAGAAAATTTTTAGTGTATGTTGGCAGCAGTGAGGAAAGGAGTGGGAGAGAAATAGGATGAGGATAAATTATTAATGGAGCTACAAGATTCCCAGTGCCTGTTCCTGCAGAGAGGTGAAGAGAGTCTAGTCTAATCCACATGACTGGGGCAGCAAGACAGTCACAGAGAAAATGTTCTGCCTAGTGGAAAGATAATAAAATTGTCCAGAATGCTTCCTGGGCTGTGATTCTGGAACTATAGCATGGACAACAGTGGGTGATCAGGGTCACAAAAGTCTGCTGTACAGGGCAAGAGATTCACACTGCAATGTTGTTTCCAACATTTACAGTATTCTTCAATATTTTTGCTTCCTGAGTAAAAAAGGGAGAAAATGTAAGTTCTCAAATTCCCACAGAAAAGTAGGTTCTGTTCCAGCCTGAGGGGAAAAGTGCTCCTTGGGGCTGAGAGGCCCATGCACTACCTACTATACAGTTCTTTACTTCCAAATTTATTGAGGTATAATTGACATATAACATTGTATAAATTTAAGGTGTACAATGTGATGATTTGATACATGTGTATTTTGTGAAATCATGACCACAATAAGGT
>NW_011494013.1:7393-11410 GCF_000754665.1 Bison bison bison | reverse complement strand
GGTCACTTAACACATCCTTCTTCACAATGCTTTCAAAGATGGAAGTGGGGATCTATGTGCTCTCGAGAGTGTAGGGATACAACCTGGAGGATCCATAGTTGACATTACTCATTTCAGACTATAACAGAGCTGTTGTCAACAAAGATGCTACAAAGTGGCATTGATCCCAGTGGTGGGGAAGATTCAAGCTGTGGTTCTGCCACTATTGTTTTATTGTAGCTGCCTTCTCTCCTTTTACATCCACACCAGGGCAAGCTAATTAGCCACTTAATGTACAGTTTGCTACTTTGGGAGTAAAAAAATCAAATCAGGTCAGTGTTTTTTAATCAGTTAAACACCAGCAATCCAGAATTTCTTACAAAACATCCTGGGAAGGAAACACTTCCACATAGCTGGAGTAATCACTTACAGCTTGCACCAGTGGGTCCATGCTGAAAGTATGTAAGAAACTCATGGTAAATCCAGGCCCTCACTTTTTTATCAGGTTCCCCTTTCAGTGCTCAGTGCCTCAGATTTAGTACCTGCTCCCCATCCTGACCTCTGTTGTCAGAACAGCCGTGCATGAGTTCTTGGTTCCCATGGTCCTGACACTGGCCTATTTCTTCTCAGAGTTCTGACACTGTTATTAATAACTTTGTCCTCTCTTAACATTTGCAGAGTGATTATCGTGTGTCAGTCATGGTACTAATTTCTTTATGAGCATTATAAAATATAATTCTTACAAAACACTGTGGGATGGATACTGATAGTGTGCCCCCATATTTTTTTTAATAGATGAGAAAACCAACCCATAGAGAAGGTAAGAACCTTGCCCCAAGTTCGACAATGATAAGAGTGAACATTTTACTCTAGGCAGTTTGACCATCACACTGATAACAACTCTAGTAAAAGAATTGGCAGCTTAAGGAAGTTCTGATATTTCGTCATTTCCAAGCTTCTAGAAGAGAGTAGTAAAAGAATTGTGGTGAATTAACCAGAGCCACCAAGAACAGGCCAGATTAGGTTTTAGGCACATTTCTGTGAATTTTGGCAATAACTCATGCTGTATTCATTTTTTTAAAAATGTCCGCCAGAGACTTATGGACTATAGTCAGGAGGGGCTGGAGAAGGATGAATTGGATAGAAGATAGAGGGAGCTGTTCTTCACTCTGCCCAGAGGGAAATGGTTGTTCAAGCAACAATGGGCAAATGGAGGTTGTTCAAAACAAGTGCATTCCATATTCTTTTCCCTTAGGACTAATGTAGTATTGATTAGTTGCTTCAAATTCATCATTTGGTGAGTCAATAATATTGACTGATCTGTGGCTGGGTGCAACACATTATGCTAAGTAATGTGAGGTGACACAAAAGATATCAAGAATGTAAATGTGCTCTCCTGAAGCTGCTAGTGAAAAGCATGAACTGAAACTTGTGGATGGAAGATAATACAGCACATACTAGGGCATAAGCATACAACAGAAAGACATCATAGTGGTGGAGGACAAAGATTCTCAGGGCTGTGCATCAAGATGGCTTAGAATCACCTATCTTGCAGTGAGATGTTTTGAATTTTTATCAGTATGCTCAGGAGAAGGTTTGGGGCATGCCCTTTGTATGCTCATTGAGTGATATCCATAAAGCGTAGCTTCTCAAATCCGTGCACCCGATTAACGTGTCAAACTATCGGCAAATATAATATGCCAGTTTTCTATTCAGATCTACTGACTAGAAAATTTTCAGGTACTCAGGGCCTGGAAATCTCTATTCTTAGTAAGAATTATCTTGAGAAAAATAATTCTAATATACTGCTTGTCTTAGCCCATTCAGAGTGCTATAACAAAACCACCATAGACTGGCTAGTTTGAACCAAAAACATTTATTTCTCAGTTCTGTAGGCTGGGAAGTCCAAGATCAAGGGGCTGGCAGATTCAGTGTCTGGAGAGAGCCTGCTTACTGGTTTATAGATGCTCTTTTCTCACTGTGTCCTCAGATGGAGGAAAGGACCACAGAGCTCTGTGGGGTCTCTCTTAAAAGGGCACTAATCCCATTCATGAGGGTTCTGCTCTCATGACCCAGTCACCTCTCAAAGACCCCACCTCCTAAAATGCCATCCCAGTGGGGATAAGAATTTCAGCATATAAATTTTGTGATGACACAAACATTGTTTGTGACATTGTGGATATCATTTACAATAGGGCAATGGCATGGGGAATCAAATGAGACATAAAATGTGAAATTGAAAGATTATTGTTTGTTTTTATATAAAGTCTTCTGTGTGACAAGCATCATGCTAGATGCTTTAATTGTATTATTCAGTTACTTACTCTCTACAGCATTCATGTGAGTTTCAGATGCTTCTTAATCCAAGCAATGTAGTTTTGAAGAATATATGCCAACATTGGCTACTTTCAGGTGATGAGATATAAATAATCTTTTTCCTTATACATTCCACTCCCTTTTCCTTTTACAAAGATCATGTGTTATTTTTCCATCAGAAAAATTTCCAAGTCCATAAAAATTATTACAAATTTTTCAATTAAACCTGGCAGTCCACATTCATAGTACTAGCGAATCCATAAAATGTTCTTTGAGTATTTTGAGATTAAGAAATAGTTGAAGATGATTGGGCTAGATATTAAACACCCCTATCAAAATGTTGCCATGTAGCATTTCTCTGTTTTTATGGAAATATCCTCCATTTGCTTTGGGAATCACAGAGAATGAAATCTGGATAGAAATGTTTGTAAGGGGACAAATGATGAAAATTCAAGAGTGTGGGACATATTTAGTTCCAATACTGTACTAAGGAACCCCACTAATTATGAGCACATTATTAAGTTCTTTGGCATACCACAAGGTAGGGTAGCTATATGGAAGCAAAGATAGGGGACTCTGCAATGATATGTTACCGATTTCACAATTTTGCTCTAGCCTGGTTGGATTTGGTACACCCCAAACTCCAAAGTATTAACATGAGATGGTCACCAGCTGGGTATATACTCTAAATGTGAAGATGCTCTAAATCCCGCCTGAAGTCTATAACGCATCCACAATCCATCACACTGAAGATCTGGCACTTGTCCAACATACACCATTTTACTTCCCTCAAAACATAGCAATTCAATAGTGTCATCATTAGCATAAGTAGAAGCAGCAGCCAGTAAAGTGCCTTGATTGTTATCAACATAATGGATTACATATCCTGAATGATACTTATGTAAGTCTACTTCCCTGCTTTCTGTCCTCACTCCTATTCTTGCTTAAGAGGACAGTTTTGTTTTGTCTTTTTTTTAATCTGTTTTCTTCTTCCTTTCAGCTGCTATTCTAAATCACCATGGAAATGAATGAATGGTCAAAAACAAATGCAAAATAAGGTGGTTAATGATTCAAAAAGGCATCTGAAGTGAGACTAGCTCAAGCCCTAGTTTATTTTTAAATTGTAGTTTAAGAAAATAATTAAAATCAGGAGGAAAAAAATATGCTTAAAGATGTATTCCCAAAAGAGGCAAAAGGAGAGGCTAAAATGTGCTTAGGATTTGTTTTATTTGTATGATTCACTTCAGTTCTTCAGATGAAGGCTGTGTGATACCCCCAAAATACAATGCTTGAGAACCCATGGAAATATAGTACACATTTGTTCTGACCACCCACGGGCCACTCAGTATTCATCTATTTTTTTTTTTAATAGCAATTTGTTTTCCATTTGGAAAATTACCTGCCTTTCATTGTATGCAGTATGGATCAAGTAGTCAATGAAAGTATTATGCCCTCAGAATAAGAATTCTGAGGAATATTGAGGAAAGAACTGTCTAAGAGAACAAAAGGACTGATTGAAATTTGTGGGATGAGATTCAGACTTATATTACTTCAAATATCAGAAGAGATATAACCTTATTTTGTGTTCCAGATTGGATGATACAGGGCACACACACACATACAAAAAACAACCAGGAGCAAGAAGAAACCAGGAACAAAAAGAAAATGAAAGGAAATATACCAATTGTCAGTGCTTATCTCCAGGTGATGAGATTAGTGACA
>NW_011494013.1:3865-7168 GCF_000754665.1 Bison bison bison | reverse complement strand
TTCAGGACCATGAGTTAATCATTGTTCCCACCACCTAAGATTAGAAATTTTCAGCATACATAATTCATATGAATGTACAACCCAGCATAAATACCTCATGAGAAACATTGATATGTTCTGAGCCAAATCACAAGAAAAATCATAATTCTCAGCTTTCTTAGTGCAAGTATACATCTTCTCCCATTGTCATTGCTTCTGTCAATTTGAATCTGAGCCCAGGAATCTTTTTTTTTTCTCTCTCTCTTCTTTCTCATGTTTTCTGACCTTGTCCTTGGTCTTTGTTTCTGGTAGCATGGACACCAGATCAATTTATTCTATTGCTTCTATGATCTTTCTTGCCTGATCAGACTTATAAAAAGTTCCCTTAGATCTTTACAACTCTGTCTCCTGTTGTGAGCAGCCCACACAATCCAACTGATGGCTCATTCTCTATGCATTTGCAGCACACGTCTTTTGCACAGACTGGTACAAACTACAGGACTGGTTTGCATGTTAATGACAGCATCATTTTCTCTCTAAAATTTCATGGCCCTCTCTCACAAATCTGAATATACTTAAGAGCACATTTTAATTGTAGCATATTGGACACTGAAGTTATCGAGGGTCACTCCGTAGTTCACAGTCACTTCTGAGAGTCCGGTGGGAAGATGAAAATCTATTTTTGAAGTGGTCTTTTTTTGCAAATTGATAAAGTTTAGAATATAAGTACTTGAATTATGATCCCCCCACCTCTGCCCAGGAAACATTGATCGGCACTGATTAGAAATGCTATATAGCAAGAATCAAAATCTGGGAGGTTTTTGCTTGAGTTATTGATACAGAGTAAATTTTGTCTGGATACAAAATAATGATTCCACACATTTATATACTACTTTTAACTTGTAGATTTGTCTGGGATCTTTGAGATGAAGGCACTTAATCTAGCTCCTCTGTAATATCTACCTTTAAGACTCTTGGCTATACTAATCTTAGTCTTTTCTGACATCTTTTATCACTTTCAGTCTATTTCAAATAATCAGTTCCTAAACGAGGACTCTATTGCCTTACCCTTAATGTATTCCATCTTTCTCTAAGTAGATTTTAAGCCTCAGGAGGAATAACTGGCCTCAGTCTTTGGATCTAATTAAAGTGGTATTCACTATTTCAAGTGAATACCACAGTGGGCATGCCAGATAACATTCCTGCTTTCAAGGGCCTTACATCTAGTGGAAAAGAAAGGAAACAAACAGTAAACAGCTTAATAAGTAAGATAATTTCAGTAAGTTATGAGTGCTATGAAGAAAAGAAACGGGATTATGTTAGAGATTGATTTGTAGAGAGTACAAGGGCCCTATGGTAGTCTGTACAATAAATATTTAGAGAGCATAGTGTGCAAGGGGTAGGTGGGAAATTAAGTTAGGGAAGTAGGCAAGAGCAGATCATGAGCGCCTTTCTTTTGTACAGTGTTAAGAATCTGAATTTCATTCCGATTATGATGGGAAGCCACTACATTGTTTTAAGCAAGGATGTGGCCTGATCTCTTTCAAGAACATAACTCAGACTGCTGTATAAGACAGAATATGAATGAGAATTGAGGAAATCTGTTATGGGTTACTGAGTGCCTGAATCCTAAGTGAAAAGAGATGGTGGCTTGGATTAGGATTGTAGAAATTGAGATAGAGAAGAGTGGTTCGATTTTGGATATATTTTGGAGGGAGACTTTTAAGGATTTTCTGATGGATTTTATTGGTGGTGATTATGGCCTGAAGAGTTCAAAAGAATCCATGATTGAAAGATGTATTTCTATATTTATACTATAACAATTTAAATGATGAATTTAATATGACCAGCAAAGCAATTCTTGCTCACATTTCTCTGCATACCCCAGAGAAGACTTGTATTTGTGGTCATCATATATAGAGAACAGTAACAAATTTAAAGAGTCACTTTACACCAGTATTTAGAAGAGGCAGGGTGGATGATGTAGTGTCATGAGTTATGGTATAACCAGCATTAAATAAATGGCATTAGGAAACTGCAGAAGCAAGAAGTCTGTATTACTTTATAATAAACTGGTTGTGAAGGGCCATGTTACTGTGACTAATACCAGTATTTTTTGTGTGTGTGTGGTGAGAAATATAAAGTTATCCAGGAATGGCACATTTAATAATAAAATAGGCAAAGAGATTGTTTTGGGACCTGAGCAGAGAGAAATAGTTCCTGGGCATGACTAAGATGCTTCATCTGCATTGTATTTTTTTTTTGGTATAATAAACACATACAAAAGTATATCTTCTTTATCCATGACTTTAAATATTTTTTACCCAATATTCTAAATCTTCTTCATAAACCTCTATGGGCCCACTGATTTTATAATATGTTTTAAAATTATCTTGATTATGTAGTCAGGGGCCTCACAGAAAATATTTACCCAGGCTCCCTTACCTCACAACCTAGGAATTGCCCTGATTGTGTTTATCCAGGCACCCAAATTATATTAATGTTTCTTTCCTCATACTAAGAATCCATATTTCTTCTCTTACACACAGATACACATGGTAATTTTCTTTTAATCTAGCATCATCAACAGAGGTATTCTAAACATGTTAATTTTAAAAACCTTACATGTATACCTGTGGCGGATTCATGGTGATATATGGCAAAACCAATACAATATTGTAAAGTTCAAAAATAGAAAAAATAAAAACCTTAGATTTGTATTTTAAGAACTGAAATGTTTAGAAAGGCAGCAAGAAATGAAATATATTTTATGTAAATTCACATCCAAGGTAATAAAATCAACATAATATAAAAAATTTGCTTGATGACTGAAGAAACAGATCAATATAACCATTAAATATCAGGACATGCACATCATGCCCTTGGTATTTATTGAGACAGGTCATCCATACTCCAAAGAGCTCCACATTTCAGTATTTTAAATTGCTTGGATATAGTCTTAGAAGTTTTATCCTCTTGTTTGCTACAAGAATGTATGTCAGTTTTCATTGTGATATGTCAGCCTGAAATGACAACTTTCTTTGCTTGCTTGTAGCTTCTGATTTGCTGCTTCTAATCTTCTATAGATTGGCGAATGAGATGAGCTTATTTTTTTTTATACAAAGATACATTGACATCTATATATCAATCTAGATGTATTCATATATGAATCTGAGCAAAGGACGAAATACTTATTATATGGGCCAAAATACTTGGGCTTTACTTAATTTTAATTCATGGGATTTATGTGAACTACTTCGGAGAAGGCAATGGCACCCCACTCCAGTACTCTTGCCTGGAAAATCCCATGGGCGGAGGAGCCTG
>NW_011494013.1:3616-3761 GCF_000754665.1 Bison bison bison | reverse complement strand
GTTTTTTTTTTTTTTTTTTTTTTTTTTTGGTTTGTTTGTTTCTCTATTTCTAGGTTCCAGGTTGAAGTTGCTGGAAGTCTAATGTTCTTGTGTGTGTTGAGAATAAGTTTTATATTTTGTATACCTCTATCTTATTATTTTATAA
>NW_011494013.1:555-1351 GCF_000754665.1 Bison bison bison | reverse complement strand
AAGACCAGGGAAATGTAACAATTTTGAGGGGAAGTGAAAACCTCCATGCTACTCTATGTATGTGCTATGAGCTTTTCATTGAAATCCCCCTTTTTGCCTACTATTTAATGCAAATAACTAACTCCCTTCTTTCAAATGTCCCCTCCTCCTACACTCCCATGCTGCCTCAGCCCCAATGCCCCCTGTAGTTTATAGAGGTGGTGTCATCTGCTTTAGAACATCTGAATAACTTGCCCTGTTGCTGAATAAATTTGTTCACCATTTAGATCCCACAGCTATCTACAACCTTAGTCATAGTGCTTACTTTGTTAGTAATCTTTATTAATATTTCATCAGTCATTTTCTTTCCGAAGGGATGAGGTTTGCACTTTTCCTGCCATGCTGGGAGGGAATGATAAAGGCAGAAAAGCTGACTGATTTACATGAAGATTGCAAACTATTATTCTCCTAGTAATTTTAAAGTGCACACACTGCATAGCTGCATAGCACTTTCTGGTGCAATCACATCTCTGCCTGTTGAGCCTGACATGCATGAAATCCATAATGGGAGTTGGTTTTCTAAAGAGGGAAATCACTTCTTACAGGAGAGGTAAGGAGTACTATCTTTTGAGACTGCTTTTCAAGGGGAGTCAATGGAGTCATCCTTTAAAGAATTCTATTAAGATATCCATTCCACTAAAACAAGCATAGACTCAGGTCAGGTGTACTTCCTCCAGCTCCCTCTCACATCCACTTCACTTCTACCTTTCCACTGTTAATTAGACTTCTTAAAGCTTCTATGTCTCCTTTACCTGAT
>NW_011494013.1:0-455 GCF_000754665.1 Bison bison bison | reverse complement strand
ATTTATATGTTGAAGCCATAACCAGCAATATGATGATATCAGGGATGGGACCTTTGGGAGGTGATTAGGTTTAATGAGGTCTTGAGAGTTGGGACCCCATAATGAAACCAGTGTCCTTATAAGAAGGGGAAGAGATATCAGAGCTCCTTTTATCCACACACATGCACCGAGAAAAGACTGTGTGAGTACACAGTGAGAAAGTAGCTGTCTGCAAGTCATTAAGAGGGCTCTCACCAGAGCCTGACTGTGCTGCTACCCTGATCTCAGACTTCCAGCCTCCCAAGCTGTGAGAAAATAAATGCCTGTCATTTAAGGTACCTAGTAACTGGTGGCTCAGATGGTAAAGAATCTGCCTGCAATGTAGGAGACCTTGGTTCAGTCCCTGGGTCAGGAATATCCCCTGGGGAAGAGAATGGCAACCCATTCCAGTATTCTTGCCTGGAGAATCCCATGAG
>NW_011494012.1:42875-43456 GCF_000754665.1 Bison bison bison | reverse complement strand
AATTTCAAATCTTCTAATTAAAGCCTTTTCATATACCTGCAGAAAAAGGCTTTAATTTCAAATCTTCTAATTAAAGCCTTTTCATATACCTGCAGAAAAAGGCTTTAATTTCAAATCTCCTAGTCACCAATTACACATCTTTGGTCAAATCTCATAGTTTATCTGAGATTAGTGTCCTCTGAATCTGGGAATAGTAATATCCACCTCATGTAGGTTAAATGGTATATTTTTAATGCAGCATCTATGACATATTTTTACTGGAATAATACATTTAAATAAAAAATTATATGCAATGGTGGTGATTAATTTGCAATTTTATCATGACTATTGAAACTGTTCCAATTTTGCTACAATAAAGCACGTTAGTCTTTTTCATTGTTGTACATTTCCTTTTCATATGACAAACACATAACAATTATGGTAATGCCATGTATTGCAATAATAGTTGTCTAAATCATAGTGTTTCCTGAGCTGAGATCTACCACTTTTGCATGATGTTCACATAGTCTCATAGAACATTTGAATCAGTTCTAATGAGGTGGATGAAACTGGAGCCTATTATACAGAGTGAAGTAAGCCAG
>NW_011494012.1:29332-39914 GCF_000754665.1 Bison bison bison | reverse complement strand
AATGATTGATTACATTGAAAGAGCAATAAGCCATTGAAAATACAGAAAAGGAAGTCACAATCGATGTGGAAAAGCTATAGAGGTATGTGAGGGAAACTAGCAGAAGACAGATCCGCCGAGATACAACCGCCATGTAGAGCAGGGGGTTACAAATGGCCACATAGCGGTCATAGGCCATCACAGCTAAAACGAAAATTTCAGCTACAATGAAAACCAAGAACCCGCCTAGCTGAATGGCACATTCATAGAAGGAGGTGGTGTGTTTCTTTACTAAGAAGTTGATCAGCATTTTAGGGGCAATGACAGTTGAATTGCCAAGATTGATCATGGCCAAGTGCCTGAGGAAGAAATACATGGGGGTCTGAAGCCGAGAGTCCACACTGGTGAGGGTGATGATGCTTAGGTTCCCTGTCACGGTCAGTCCATAGATGACCAGGAAGACAAAGAAGAGTGGGATCTGGAGGTCTGGACGTTCTGAGACTCCTATGAGAATAAACTCAGTGACTCGGGTGAAATTTCCATTAGCCATGTAACAGTTTTGAAATTAATCTATTTGGGGAAGAAAAGAAAATGTGGTTACAAACTTCCAAGTAATTATTTTCATGGATTGTCATTAGATGACAAGGGCAATTCTTGGGGTGGGGTTTCCTGAAATCATGTTTCCAAATTACATCAGCTCCTCTACTTCTGCTGAACTCTAGTGTACTCCAGCTTATATAGCTTTCCTAAATGGAAAAAAATAAATGTGAAAAAGCAGCCACTGTAAAGCACAAACATTGTATCCATCCTCTAATTTTCTCTGTCAGAGTTCCACATTGTATTTTTTTTTTTTTTTTGCCAATTTTCATGATATTTTCCATTCTAAGCATCCCCTCACCTACCTCCTGAGATCAAGCTTGTATTAACACTGTCATGGACTATTGTATCCTTCTGGTCTCCACATCATGATTCATATTAGCTGATAGGCAGATAGCAGTCATTAAAACTTTGGGGTGGCATGTAATCTGAGATATTTTTAGAATAATTGAAAAAAAGCTTTAGCCTTGTTTTCAATGCATTCCATAATCAGATGCATATCATTTTTTCTATTCATATCACATCAGACCAGTCTTTTTGAACTCTAAATTTTCATCTCAGTCTTTCTGTTTCCCTGCTGACATTCAAAAGGACCAGTTGCACTAAGAGCACACAACCTAGAATATAAACCTTTTATTCTTACTGTTATTTTCTCTTATGCTGCAGAGGTTCTGGTTTATCAAACCAGGAATCTAGTCCAATCCAAGGAGTGGGATTGAGAAAGAAAGGCAATCCTGAAGGTTGCTGAGCCAGTTCTATTCCTCTTTCCTACGTAGTATTTTCTGCTGTTTCTCTAGGCTTCCGTGGTGGCCCAGGTGGTAAAGAGTCTGCATGCAATGCAGGAGACCCAGGTTTGATCCCTGGAAGATCCCCTGGAGAAGGAGATGGCTGTTTCTCTACCGAGTCCGACTCTGCTTTCAGGCTCCTCCCTCACACACAGGTAAGGACCAGGTGTTGCCTGGTCTGCTCTCATGGGTTTCACTGGACAAAGAGAGACACATTGGATTAAGCAAAGGAATTCAGATTTCTAGTATCAGTTCTACAACTCTGAAGTCTTCAGCTGTGCTGCTGCTGCTGCTGCTAAGTAGCTTCAGTCGTGTCCGACTCTGTGCGACCCCATAGACAGCAGCCCACCAGGCTCCCCCGTCCCTGGGATTCTCCAGGCAAGAACACTGGAGTGGGTTGCCATTTCCGTCTCCAATGCATGAAAGTGAAAAGTGAAAGTGAAGTCGGTCAGTCGTGTCCGACTCTTAGCGACCCCACAGAACGCAGCCAACCAGGCTCCTCCACCCATGGGATTTTCCAGGCAAGAGTACTGGAGTGGGTTGCCATTGCCTTCTCAGTCAGCTGTGCTAGGATTATTCAAATGCTTACTGAGGGTATCTCCATGTTCAGTGTCAGTAATTATCTCTTTCTGAAATTTCAGATTCTTTTACCTTGTCCATTCTTTTTTTAATTTTGATTTTAATTTTCTGCTTTAAGAATATATAGCATATATAGAACAGTCTTATGGACTCTGTGGGAGAGGGAGAGGGTGGGAAGATTTGGGAGATTGGCAATGAAACATGTAAAATATCATGTAGGAAACGAGTTGCCAGTCCAGGTTCGATGCATGATGCTGGATGCTTGGGGCTGGTGCACTGGGATGGCCCAGAGGGATGGTATGGGGAGGGAGGAGGGAGGAGGGTTCGGGATGGGGAACACATGTATACCTGTGGTGGATTCATTTTGATATTTGGCAAAACTAATACAATTATGTAAAGTTTAAAAATAAAATAAAATTAGAAAAAAAATAAAAAAATAAAAAGTGAATTATAAAAAATGACCACAAAAAAAAAAAAAAAGAATATATAGCATATAATCTGCCCCATTAAATGACTTATGGGTCAATTGTACAGTATTGTTAATTAAAGTTACTATATTGTACAGTGGATCTCTATATCTTATTCAATCTTAGGTAAATGAAACTATGTTTGTTGATTAGCAATTCCCCATGTAATTCAACTTACAACTTCTGGTTATTTATCCAAAAAAAACTGCTTCAGTATCTTAAATAGATAGGGATACCCTGCCGATGCTTCTTATTTGGGAAACGGTATTTCTGGTCATTTTTTAAATATTCTACTGCAACATTTTATATCCTTCCATTGAGGACTAATATTTAGAATAGACAGAATACAAGAATATGCAGTGGGAAGACTGACTTTTCAATCTTCAGTCCTGGTGATAGCAGTTAGGAGTTATGTGGGGTTCATGACTTTCTTATAGCTCTTAATAAATCATTATACTTTTTTACCCTTCTACTCACTAAGTTTGTAAAATCCTTTCTGAAAAACAAACAAACAAATGCTAAGAAACCAGCAAGGAAAACAAACAAGTAAAAATTATCCAAGTTTATGCATGGGAGTTATTTTCATACTGAAGAATATGCATATCTATATATTAAAATTATTTGGGGGCTTCCTTGGTGGTTCAGCTGGTAGAGAATTCCCCTGAAATGTGGGAGACCTGGGTTCAATCCCTGGGTTGGAAAGATCCCCTGGAGATGGGAACAGCTACTCACTCTGTTATACCCACAATATTCTGGCCTGGAGAATTCAGTCCATGGGGTCACAAAGAGTTGAACACGACTGAGCAACTTTCACTTCACTTCACTTCAGGGTCAATGTGGCAGATTCATTTTGATATATGGCAAAACCAATACAATATTGTAAAGTTAAAAAATAAAATAAAATAAAAGTTAAAAAAATATTTTAGATATATACGTTTCATGAATAATATGTAAATTATTATTTTTCAAATATTGCATTGGGTATATATACAAAAAACAAATATTATATTAAATAAATACTAAAAAGTATTTGTTATTGATCTGAAATTTAAATGCCACTGAGGAGCCTGTATTTTATCTGGAAATCCTAACATAAATGGATTCTCTTAGATTGTATTGGTGATGATTATTTTCAGGTACCTGTAACTTCACTTGCAATATCCAAATACCACTTTTGACTTTTACAAATCGAAGGATAAATGACATGTAGTCAAGTCATATGATGAATGCCTTAAACACTACCATCCTATTCCAGGGAAACCAGTTAGCAAAGGAAATAATGAAATGTTTGTGGTGTAAAGAATAAGCAGTCAGTGACCATGATAGTGTCCTTAGTCAGAATCTAAGAATCAAGGGAAATTACCAACACCAGAGTTGTTATCAAAATCAATATTTTTTATGTGCTCACCTTTATGAAGAACTGGATTTTCTGCTCTTCTGTTCTCCTGATATTTCTTTGGGTAGAGAGAATATATGCTTTTCCTCTTTCTTTGTAATGTCCCTGAGGAAGTAGTATGGAATTTAAATCATCTGAGAGATTTAGCAAAGAAATTGCCTGTGGTGTCTGCTAATTCTCCAGGATATTTTGCATATTCTCTAGTGGAAAAATTGTAAGGAATAATTTAAGGAAAGGAAGAAAGCAGCGTAAATGATCTGTAGAGTTCCACGGAGACCTACATGTTATAAAGTACTTACTCACAGAGTCAGTGATTTAAATAACAATAAAAGCATTACTGTATGAATTCTATTTCAGCAAAACTGGAACAGTTTGAAAATCATGATAAAACTGTAAATGAGTCATCATCACTGCATAGAGTTTTTTTTTTTTTTTTTTTTAATTTTTCTAGTAAAATAAGTAGTAGGCCCTGGGTTAAAAATATAGCATTTGACCTATATGATATAGATATTACTATCCCCACATCTCAAGAGGACTCCGAGCTAAGACAAACTATTTCATTTGATCAAAAACGTGTAATTTGTGACTAGAAGATTTGCAATTAAAACTTCATCTTTGAGTGATATACATATATTGGCCTTTAACACGACAAACACATAATTCTTGCTGTGAAATGTGTTACAATAGTCTAAATGGTAGTGTTTTCTGAGCTATCTCATCATTCTTGCATAATGTTCAGCACAACTTCATAGATATTAAAATATAACAGAAGGTAATATATTCCCTATCATAACATTTAGCCATGCTCTCTTCCTCTATTAACTCCTCATGTAGAATTGAGGGGAATTCAATATAGTTAAAGATGGATCTAAAATGTAAAAATGGGTATGTTTTAATAAATGTGCCATTTGATCCTAATACCTATTCAAGATATAGAACATTATCAACACCAAAAATGGTCCCTGATATTTTAAATGCCCCCAGAATATCCCTACACCCCAGGCTACTCCCATTATAATGATGAACAACATCCCCCAACTTCTACTTATTGCTGCTATAAGCTTATTTTCCCTGTTTCTGAATTTCATATAAGTGGAATCACACAATAAATAGTCTCAAATAAGCAGTCTTTCACTCAGCATAGTGATTTTGAAATTTATTTGTGCTGCATTTATACAGATACATAATAATTGACTATATGCATATATCCCATCTTTAACTGTTCTCCTCTTATTGATGGGTATTTGAATTCTGGCTTGTTGTAATAAGTCTAGTGTTAACACTCCTATATAACTGTATATGTGCAGATATGTGGGGCTTCCCAGAGGGTAAAGAACCTGCCTGCCAATGAAGGAGACATGAGATGAGATGCAGTTTCCATCCCTGGGTTGGAAAGATCCTCTGGAAGAGGGCGTGCAACCCGCTCCAGTATTCTTGCCTAGTGAATTCCATGGACAGAGGAGTCCATAGTGTCGCAAAGAGTCGGGTGCAACTAAAGTGACTTAGCATGCATGTGTATCAGATCAGATCAGATCAGTCGCTCAGTCATGCATGTGTAAAGAGGTATTAATTTCCATAGCAATAGATCTATGAGGGAAGTTACTGGAACATAGATAACTATATATTTAACTTTATAACAAACTGCAGATTTCTAAGCTAACTGTTGCATTTGCATTACCTAAAACCATGTATGAGAATTCATACTTTCCCCACATACTTGCCAATACTTGAAGTCAAAATTAAAAAAAAAGATTTATAAATTGAAACTGGGATAAAAATAATATTGTGAATTTGATTTTCACTTACTTGATTAATTATACTGAACAATTTTCTATATACTTATTGTTCATTCATATATCTCCATCTTAAATGTCTAAATTTTGTTCATTTTAATTGATTTTTCTTTTCATTGATTTTTAGAATTTTTATAATTGTGATAGATAAAATTACTTTTTCAAATTTTATTTGAGAAGTTTTACTTTTTGATTTTTCTCTTTAGCACTTTGACCCATGATCTTGAAGTTTTACAAAGAAGAGTTTTGCTACCACTGAAAAAGACAGAACAGTCTCTCCCACCAAACAGTTCTATGTGTACAAAACAGATTGGGATGAAGATGATGAAGTGGGCAGGAGAGGACATAAAGCTGAAAAATTCCCAACCTAAGATACACAGACTGACACTGAAGCCTGAGAAGGGAGCAGGAGCACACAGAATCACTCTCTGTTGTCACTTCAAGGATTATGCTAATTTTCTTGAAAACATTGATGTTCAGGGGACTTGGAGTCTGTGTTGGACATGGGGACATCATATTACGAACATTTTAAAATACTGTTATAATCTTAAGAGAGTTTATTTTATTTGTTCCTTTCCTTTTTTTTTTTGGAAAAAATTAACAAGGTTGTGTCAGACTACAAACTCTGTCTCATGAGTGGTTACCTAAATATGTCTTTATATTTTTAGCCTTGTCTGGGATTCCTGGGTAGTTCAGTGGTAAAGAATGCAGGAGAATGCAGGTAAAAACCTGCAGGAGACTCAGGAGACGTGGGTTTTATCCCTGGATCAGGAAGATCTCCTGGAGGAAGAAATGGCAACCCATTTGAATATTCTTGCTTGGAAAATTCAATGGACAGAGGAGCCTAGTGGGCTAGTCCATGGGGTCTCAAAGTGTCAGACATGACTGGGCACATGCATGCACACACACACGCACACACAACCTTTCCTGGGATACTAAAGTCTCCACACCTACATGCCTTGAGACCAGTGAATTGCACAGATTTTGTACAAATAATATGGATCTGACTTTCACTAGCTGTTTATCCCCAAAATTTCTGTGGCTGTTGTCTCAAATTTTTCACTTTTTAGATTAGAAAAAAGGGCTTGTATTTAAGATTTCTGTTTGAAAGATGTGGACTAGGACCTTACTTTTCTTAAATTCTTTGAATGCATTAGGTTATATGAAGCACTATTTAAAACTATAATGTTGGTTTTATAACATATGTAGATATAGTAATAGCACAAATGGAGAGTACAGTAAAGGTTCTGCATTTTACCAGAGTTAAGTTTTTATTAGTTTGAAGTACACTGTGATAAGGTACATATTATAATCCCTAGATAAATCAGTAAGAAAAGAACTAAAATATATATAGTAAAAAATCAACTTCCGCTTCTGCAAAAATGTAGAGAAACAGAGACCAGATTTATGCTGTCACCTGAAATAACCAAGGTAAAAGCCCCACTCAGTCAAAATGTATGAAACAATGGTTTTAAGACACTGAACATCAGGAAGGGAGAATTACAAAAGAATATAAGGAAACTTTGAAGGTAATGGATATGATATGTTCATTATCCTAGTTATAGTAATGGTTTCATTTATGTGTATATATTTATTTCAAACCTTACCAAGCTGTCCAATTTAAATACTTGTGGTATATGTCAATAATATCAAAATAAAACTTTAAAAGCAAAAAACAAAAAACAAAACAGAAATTGTAAAATCAGAAAATCATCCATTCCTTTAGCTTCTAATGTTGTTCAGACTATATTCCACACAGTGGTAGCCTATCTTAACTCTCTCTTCAGTGACCTATAGACTTATAACACTACATTAATAATTGGTCAGAAATTTCCTCAAGGCAGCCTTCACTTCCTTGTTCCTCAGGCTGTAAATCATGGGATTCAGCATGGGAATCACCAGTATATAAAACACGGAGGCCATTTTATCAGTATCCAGTGAATGATTATTTCGAGGCTGCAAATACATGAAAAGCAGAGTTCCATAGAAGACTGACACTGCTGTCATATGTGAAGCGCATGTAGAGAAGGCTCTTTTCCTTCCTTCTGATGAGCGTATCCTTATAATGGACACAATGATGTTGAAATAAGATGCTACAACTACAGTTATGGAAAACATCAAGTTTGTAGATGCAGATATGAATACTACTGTTTCTGGAAAGGAAGCATCAGAGCAAGACAATGCTAACAGAGGGATGGTATCACAGTAAAAATGATTGATTACATTGGAAGAGCAATAAGACATAGAGAATACACAACATGAAACTACAACAGTTGTCGAAAAGCTATAGAGGTATGTGAGGGAAACTAGCAGAAAGCAGGCCTGTCGAGACACCACCACCATGTAGAGCAGGGGGTTACAAATGGCCACATAGTGGTCATAGGCCATCACAGCTAACATGAAAATTTCAGCTACAATGAAATCCAAGAACCCTCCTAGTTGGGTGGCACATTCATAGAAGGAGGTGGTATGCTTTTTTACTAAGAAGTTTATCAGCATTTTAGGGGCAATGACAGTTGAATTGCCAATATTGATGATAGCCAAGTGCCTGAGGAAGAAATACATGGGAGTCTGAAGTCGAGAGTCCACACTGGTGAGGGTGATGATGCTTAGGTTCCCTGTCACGGTCAGTCCATAGATGACCAGGAAGACAAAGAAGAGTGGGATCTGGAGGTCTGAACTTTCTGAGACTCCTATAAGAATAAACTCAGTGACTCGGGTGAAATTTCTGTTAGCCATCTATGAGTTTGGAAAGTCATCTATATGGAAGAAAAAGAGACTTGGTTAGAAATTAAGGAATTATCTTCTAGGACCGTCAATAGATGGCAAAAGCATCCCTTGGATGAGATTTCCTCAAAGAATTTATTGAACTCATGTTTCTAGGTATTAAATCATATTTGAAATCATCTATTAAAAAGAACATTCAAGTGTAGCAAATTAAATAGATGATCCAACATTATGAATATTTCAAAGATCCAATCCATTGAATTTTATTAAGTTATGGATATCTTATTAGCTTCAAAATATTTAAAGCCATGATTCATGCCATGACATCATATTGATATCTTCTGCACTGAGTGTGACAAACTCTTGAGTAATTGTGTGCATCCAAATAATTCAATATTCCTTGTAATCTCTAATTTGAAAATATTTGCTTCTTCTGAATAATGCATGATCTAGTCATTTTAAAATATTATTTAGTTGCTAAATCATGTCCAACTCTTTTTTTGTGACCCCATGGACTGTAGATTGTCAGGCTCCTCTGTCCCTGTGATTTTCCAGGCAAGAATACTAATGTGGGTTGCTATTTCTTCCTCCAGAGGATCTTCCTGATCCACGGATCAAACCAACATCTCTTGCTTTGGCAGTTGGATTCTTCACCACTGTACCACTGATCCAATCACCATTCTGCCCTCTTTTCTTTATTCCATCCTTGTACTAACATTTAGTCAATGTAGACTGAAATTGCAAATTCTGTCATTTTTACACTTTTGATAATTTTTATTGCTGTAATAATGCTAAACATTTTATTTTCATAAGGCTTCTCTGAAAATTACATCGTATATAGTTGCCAAAGAATCAGCATGGAATTATGATATAATATTTTCCTAGAAATATCTGTTTGAAAGATAGCTTCCTGTTACTAAATAAGCCAATTATAGTCCCTTCTCACTTTTAATTGATCTCAGTAATAGTCTGTGGTCTTAAATATTCTATCACAGTCTCTTATACAAAAAGGTAAAATTTAGATCCAAAGAATCAACACTATTTCATCATTTAACATAAGATCTACCCTTTAACAAAAATTTAATTATATATATGTATAAAATAATCATAATAAAATGGGCAAGATGATACTTTTGGGAATGGTGGATATGTTTACAGCATAGATTTTTGGTAACTCTATCACTAATATATACTTATCTTCAAATTCATCAAATTGTATGCATTAACCACATACAGCTCTTTTATGTCAAACATAACTCAGTAAAGTGATTTTTAAGATATGTATCATAATTGCCTGACCAATAAAAGTTATTGATATCTCTTCTTCTAAAGAAGAGATTTGATATCTCTTCTCCTAAAGACGATTAAAAAAAAAATTCTGCAATGAAATAAAAAGTGAAGCAGTGATATAAAACAAATGAAGAAATAAGGTGGTAATAACGCCAAACAGTTTTGAGTATTTGATATTAGTCGTTTCTGACTCCAAATCATTCTTTCTCTTAGCACTTTGAGTCATACTAGAAGGCTGAGTGTCCAAGAATTGACCCTTTCGAACTGTGGTGCTGCAGAAGACTTGTAAGAGTCCCTTGGACAGCAAGGAGATCAAACCAGTCGATCTTAAAAGAAATCAACTCTGAATATTCGTTGAAAGGGCTGTTGCTGAAGCTCCAATACTTTGGCCATCTGGTGCAAAGAGTTGACTCATTGATAAAGAACCTGATGCTGGGAAAGATTGAGGGAAGGGGAAAGAGGGGGTGACAGAGGATGAGATGGTTGGATGGCATCACTGACTCAATGGACATGAGTTTAAGCAAATTCTGGGAGATAGTGAAGGAGAGGGAAGCCTGGCATGCTGCAGTTCATGGGGTCACAAAGAGCTGGACAACAACAATATAATCTTATTTGTTTCCTACTTGTGCCAAGAGATATTAAAGTTTCAGTTACTTTATTTGCCCCTTACCTCTGGACCTGGTTGGTTGGTTGGTTGGTTTAGTCACTGTGTCGTGTCCGATTCTTGTGACCCCATGGACTTTAGCCTGCCAGGCTCCTTTGCCCATGGGATTCTCCAGGCAAGAATACTGGACTGGGTTGCCATTTCCATCTCCAGGGGATCTTCCTGACCCAGGAATCAAACCTGGGTCTCCTGCATTGCAGGCAGATTCTTTACCAACTGAACTATGAGGGGAGCCTATATATATGTAAAGGAGGTTTATCTTGAGGAGTTTAGTTCCCTATTTATGGAGGCTGAGAAATTCCACA
>NW_011494012.1:25589-28373 GCF_000754665.1 Bison bison bison | reverse complement strand
GTCAGCTCCAGGTCTTCTTTGTGCTGACTGTATAGAGCTTCTCCATCTTTGGCTGCAAAGAATATAATCAATCTGATTTCAGTGTTAGCCATCTGGTGATGTCCACGTGTAGAGTCTTCTTGTGTGTTGTTGGAAGAGGGTGTTTGCAATAAGCAGTGCATTCTCTTAGCCTTTGCTCTTCTTCATTCTGTACTCATTGGCCAAATTTGCCTGTTACTCCAGATGTTTCTTGACTTCCTACTTTTTCATTCCAGTCCCCTATAATAAAAAGCACATCTTTTTTTTGGGTGTTAGTTATAAAAGGTTTTGTAGGTCTTCATAGAACCATTCAAATTCAGCTTCTTCAGCATTACTGGTTGGGGCATAGACTTGGATTACCTTGATATTGAATGGTTTGCCTTAGAAATGAACAGAGATCATTCTGTAATTTTTGAGATTGCATCCAGGTACTGCATTTTGAACTCTTTTGTTGACTATGATGGCTACTCCACTTCTTCTAAGGGATTCTTGCCCACAGTAGCGGATATAATGGTCATCTGAGTTAAATTCACCCATTCTAGTCCATTTCACTTCACTCATTGCTAAAATGTCGACGTTCACTCTTGCCATCTCCTGCTTGACCACTTCCAATTTGCCTTGATTCATGGACCTAACATTCCAGATTCCTATGCAATTATTGCTCTTTACAGCATCAGGCTTTGCTTCTATCACCTGTTACATCCACAACTGGATATTGTTTTTGCTTTGGCTCCATCCATTCATTCTTTCTGGAGTTATTTCTCCACTGATCTCCAGTAGCATATTGGGCATCTACTGACTTGAGGCATTCATCTTTCAGTGTCCTATCTTTTTGCCTTTTCATACTGTTCATGTGGTTCTCAAGGCAAGAATACTGAAGCGGTTTGCCATTCCCTTCTCCAGTGGACCACATTTTGTCAGAACTCTCCACCATGACCCGTTTGTCTTGGGTGGTCTTATAGGGCATAGCTCATAGTTTCATTGAGTTAGACAAGGCTGTGGTCCATGTGATTAGATTGGTTAGTTTTCTGTGATTGTGGTTTTCAGCCTGTCTGCCCTCTGATGGAGAAGGATAAGAGGTTTATGGAGGCTTCCTGATGGGAAAGAATGACTGAGGGGAAAACTGAGTCTTGTTCTGATGGGTGGGGCCAGGCTCAGTAAATCTTTAATCCAATTTTCTATTTATGGGTAAAGCTGTGTTCCCTGCCTGCTATTTACCTGGGGCCAAACTGTGCTGCAGGTAATGAAGATAATGGTGACCTCTTTCAAAAGATCCCATGCAGACACTGCTACACTCAGTGCCCCCCATCCTGCAGCTGGCCACCACCAACCCACGCCTCTGCTGGAGACTCCTGGACACCAACGGGTAAGTCTGGGTCAGTCTCTTGTGGGATCACTGCTCCTTTCTCCTGGGTCCTGGTGGACAAGGTTCTGTTTGTGCCCACCATGAGTCTTTTTCCCAGTCCTGTGTAAGTTCTGGCAGCTCTCTGATAGGGTTACTGGAGACCTCCTCCAAGAGGGCTTATGCCATACCTTAATCTGCTGCACCCAGAGTCCCTGTCCCTGCAGCAGTCCACTGCTGACCCTTACCTCCACAGGAGACACTTAAACACAGTTCTGTCTCAGTCTCTGTGGGGTCTTTGGGTCCTGGTGCACACAAGGTTTGTTTGAGCCCTCTGAGCATCTCTGGAGGTAATGGAGTTTGATTCTAAACCTGAATTTGCACCTCCTCCCATCTTTCTGGAGTTTCTCTGACCTTGGATGTGGGGTATGTCCTCATGGCTGCTCCATGCCATGCAGCTGCCATTCCAGTGCTGCAGCTAGAAAGTTCAACAGTACCTGAACCGTATACTTCCAGATGTTCAAGTTGGTTTTAGTAAAGACAGAAACAAGAGATCAAATTGCCAACATCCCCTGGATCATCAAAAAAGTAAGAGAGTTCCAGAAAAAATATTTACTTCTGCTTTATTGCCTATGCCAAAGCCTTTTACTGTGTGGAACACAACAAACTGTGGAAAATTAAAATACCAGACCATCTGACCTTCCTCTTGAGAAATCTGTATGCTTGAAGTATGAAATACTTCAAGAAATTAAAATACCAGACCATCTTACCTGCCTCTTGAGAAATCTGTATGCAGGTCAGAAAGGAACAGTTAAACTGTACATGGAACAATAGACTGGTTTCACATAGGAAAAGGAGTACATCAAGGTTGTATATTGTCACTCTGCTTATTTAACTTAGATGAGGGGTACATCATGATAAAGGCTGGGCTGGATGAAACTGGAACTACGATTGCCAGGAGAAATATCAACAACCTCAGACATACAGATGACACCACCGTAATGGCAGAAAGTGAAGAAGAACTAAAGAGCCTCTTGATAAAGTGAAAGAGGAGAATGAAAAAGTTGGCTTAAAGCTCAACATTCAGAAAAATAAGATCATGGCATATGGTCCCATCAGTTCGGTTCAGTTCAGTTCATTCTCTCAGTTGTGCCTGACTCTGTGACCCCGTGAATCACAGCAAGCCAGGCCTCCCTGTCCATCACCAACTCCCGGAGTTCACTTAAACTCATATCCATCGAATCAGTGATGCCATCCAACCATCTCATCCTCTGTCATCCCCTTCTCCTCCTGCCCCCATCACTCACAGCATCAGAGTCATTCCCAAAGAGTCAACTCTTCACATGAGGTGGCCAAAGTATTGGAGTTTCAGCTTTAGCATCAGTCCTTCCAATGAACACCTAGGACTGATCTCCTTTAGAATG
>NW_011494012.1:25196-25489 GCF_000754665.1 Bison bison bison | reverse complement strand
GCCATGAAGTGATGGGACCAGATGCCATGATCGTAGTTTTCTGAATGTTGAGGTTTAAGCCAACTTTTTCACTTTCCTCTTTCACTTTCATCAAGAGGCTTTTTAGTTCCTCTTCACTTTCTGACATGAGGGTGGTGTCATCTGCATATCTAAGGTTATTGATATTTCTCCCAGCAATCTTGATTCCAGCTTGTGCTTCCTCCAGACCAGCATTTCTCATGATGTACTCTGCATATAAGTTAAATAAGCAGGGTGACAATATGCAGCCTTGACGTACTCCTTTTCCTATTTGG
>NW_011494012.1:7494-24756 GCF_000754665.1 Bison bison bison | reverse complement strand
TTTCCACAGTTTATTGTGATCTACACAGTCAAAGGCTTTAGCATAGTCAAGAAAGCAGAAACAGATGTTTTTCTGGAACTCTCTTGCTTTTTCCATGATCCAGCAGAAGTTGGCAATTTGGTCTCTGGTTCCTCTGCCTTTCCTAAAACCAGCTTGAACATCAGGAAGTTCACGGTTCACATATTGCTGAAGCTTGGCTTGGAGAATTTTGAGCATTACTTTACTAGTGTGTGAGATGAGTGAAGTTGTGCGGTAGTTTGAGCATTCTTTGGTATTGCCTTTCTTTGGGATTGGAATGAAAACTGACCTTTTCCAGTCCTGTGGCCACTGCTGAGTTTTCCAAATTTGCTGGCATATTGAATGTAACACTTTCACAGCATCATCTTTCAGGATTTGAAATAGCTCAACTGGAATTCCATCACTTCCACTAGCTTTGTTCGTAGTGATGCTTTCTAAGGCCCACTTGACTTCATATTCCAGAATGTCTGGCTCTAGGTGAGTGTGGTCACACCATCGTGATCATCTGGGTTGTGAAGATCTTTTTTGTACAATTCTTCTGTGTATTCTTGCTACTTTTTCTTAATATCTTCTGCTTTTTTTAGGTCCATACCATTTCTGTCCTTTACCAAGCCCATCTTTGCATGAAATGTTCCCTTGGAATCTCTGATTTTCTTGAAGAGATCTCTAGTCTTTCCCATTCTGTTGTTTTCCTCTATTCTTTGCATTGATCTCTGAGGAAGACTTTCTTTTCTCTCCTTGTTATTCTTTGGAACTCTGCATTCAGATGCTTATATCTTTCCTTTTCTCCTTTGTTTTTCGCTTCTCTTCTTTCACAGCTATTTGTAAGGCCTCCCCAGACAGCCATTTTGCTTTTTTTGCATTTCTTTTCCATGGCTATGGTCTTGTTCTCTGTCTCCTGTAAAATGTCACAAACCTCTGTCCATAGTTCATCAGACACTCTATCAATCAGATCTAGTCCCTTAAATCTATTTCTCACTTTCCACTGTAAAATCATAGGGAATTTGATTTAAGCCATACCTGAATGGTCTAGTGTTTTCTCTACTTTCTTCAATTTAAGTCTGAGTTTGGCAATGAGGAGTTCATGATCTGAGCCCCAGTCAGCTCCTGGTCTTGTTTTTGCTGACTGTATAGAGCTTCTCCATTTTTGGCTGCAAAGAATATAATCAATCTGATTTCGGTGTTGACCATCTGGTGATGTCCATGTGTAAAGTCATCTCTTGCATTGTTGGAAGAGGGTGTTTGCTATGACCAGTGCGTTCTCTTGTCAAAACTCAATTAGCATTTTCCCTGCTTCATTCCGTATTCCAAGGCCAAATTTTCCTGTTATCCTAGGTGTTTCTTGACTTTCTACTTTTGCATTCCAGTGGCAAATAGATGGGGAAACAGTAGAATTAGTGACTGACTATTTTTTTTTTTTTTTGAGCTTCAAAGTCACTGCAGATGGTGATAGCAGCCATGAAGTTAAAAGACTCTTACTCCTTGGAAAGAAAGTTATGACCAACCTAGACAGCATATTAAAAAGCAGAGACATTATTTTGCCAACAAAAGTCCATCTAGTCAAGGTTACAGTTTTCCCAGTAGTCATGTATGGATATGAGAGTTGGAGTATAAAAAAAGCTGAGTGCCGATGAATTGATGCTTTTGAACTGTATTGTTGAAGATGCTTGAGGGTTCCTTGTACTGCAAGGAGATCCAACCAGTCCATCCTAAAGGAAATCAGTCCTGAATATTCATTGGAAGGACTGGTGCTGAAACTGAAGCTCCAATACTTCAGCCACCAGATGGGAAGAATTGACTCATTGGAAAAGACCCTGATGCTGGGAAAGATTCAAGGCAGGAGGAGTAGGGGACGACAGAGGATGAGATCGTTGGATGGCATCACTCAATGCACATGAGTTTTGGTAAACTCCAGGAGTTGGTGATGGACAGGGAGGCCTGGCATGCTGCAGTGCATGGGATCAAAAAGAGTCAGACACGACTGAATGACTGAACTGAAGGAATAGGAAAGACTTTTGTGATCTTTTCACAGTTAGGCCATTGGCCATGACATTTTTCAAATATTAAAAGATATGATTTACAATGAAGTGATCAAAGTGATACTTTGAACATATTAAGTTTAGGTTCTTATGAGACATTTATAAAACATTCAGGCAAGTTAATATTTAAGTCTGGGACACATTTCTTGTGTTTATTCTTACAGGTACTTAAGAAAATGTCTACCTTGATAGGTATACTATTTTTTTTTCATTTATTTCAAAATTATTTGTTAAAGGTTGTAAGAAAAATTCCTAATATGTTCCTCAATCAACCTCCATCCTTATACACTGTGGACAATCCTCTATTTTGAGATTCTAGCTTTTTTTTTCCCTCAGACACTGAGCTACAGAATATTGCTTCTGTGTTTCCCCTGTCCCCACCATGCCTCTTTTTTTTTTCTTCTCCATGTTTACAATGTTTAATGTTTTGTCTACAATTGTCAGTGTCTCCATTGTCTCCCTTGGCAAACATATCAACTATCAGCCCAAACAAATTTTCCAGGTTATACCAGCTCCTGTATTTCTGCTGAAGTCTAATGCCTCACTGGTTATATGCTTGATCTTAAATTGTAAAATTACATTTCAAAAAAACAACTATTTTAGATCACAAGCATTCTATTCATCCTCTAGTTTTCTTATTCAAGGTTCCACATTGAAGTATTTGGCAATCTATGTAATACTTTGCCATCCTAAGCACCCCCTCTTTTCCTTTCTTAGGTCTAGGCTTCCCTGGGTCATTACCACAGTGATTGACTGTTAATCCTTAGTGGTCGCTGTGTCATGATTCCAAATTTTTGATTTATTAATTCATGCAATCTAAGCTTTGGTTTTTAGAATAACTGAAGTATCTTTAGCTTCATTTTCAATACATTTCACAATCAGGTTCACATTATTTGTCTTGTCTTACTAGCTTATACCAGGATACATTGAAAATCTGAAAATAAAATCAGTAAAATCAGATAATTTAGGTCACAATAAATGTTTGAATTTTTTTCTAGTAAATTGTAAAACTGATAGGTTTTAATGTAGGTGAATAATAAGGTCAGGTTTAAATTTAAAAAAATATTATTCTTGCTGTTATAAAGATAATTAATTATATGATTGGAAAGGATAGAAATTGTATGATTGGAAGGGGTAGAAATTGGAAGGGAGGAGTAAAATTTTAAGAATAAGTTAAGCAGGGTTACAGCATTTCTGGCAGAAGATAATGTGTCAAAGTAGGGAATTTGGATTGTATTAGGATCTCTGGCATTTTGTGTCCATATTCATATTGATTTTTCAAATACATAGATTGGTGAGAGGTACCTTATTATCTGAAAAAGGATTGCACATCATTTGCAGCAGTTGCCCCATGCTACCAGAAACTGCAAATGAATGTAACCTCAAATGAGGTTACAAAACTTGAACTTGTGGTATTGAAAAATATCATTCCTGATCATACTCTCGGCATTTTCAATCTTCTTATGAGCACTAATGAGTAACAGGAATGAGTAAAAGAGAGGGGAATTATCTTTAAATTAGCAACAATGTTTATGACTAAAGAGGAGTAATAATAATAATTATATATATATATATAATAATTTTCTCCACATACTTAGAAATTTATTTTATTATAAAATTATAAGGCCAGTATTTTTTTAAGTAAATTTATTTCAGATATTTTTTTTTGGGTTACTTGAACTAAAAGCATCCCAGTAAATGAGCATTCTCTTTCTTCCTGGGTTTCATTTTCTCCTTGAGAATGTTACAGAAAGCCTTGTCTTATCAAACCAGAAATTTAGGGGTCTGCAGTTCTTAATGTCTTGATCCTGTTTATGCACTGTCTCTTCAGACTGAAGTCTTCTTTCTGAAAACTTCTTGAGTAAAATGTTGTCAGATTCATTTTATTGTACATAGATGTTTTATCTAAATATACGTTATTATAGCATTGGTTATATATTATGTATATATATATATATATATATATATATTCACCTCTATTGTATTGAATATATTACCAGAGCTAATGGAAATTTTCTTGAGAAAATTGATGGTATATCATTGTATTCTCAAAAAGAATCATCATTTAAAGTTTGGGTCATTCTGTACTCAGTTTTCCTTCACAAGTTTTTTTGCATATGTGTGTGAAAGATGAATTTTTCATTCTCGTTAGTATTGCAGAAACAAGAGTATGATAAAAATAATCTCAGTGAGCAAAAATCCATTGTTTAAATAGTGGTATAAGTATATAATATCTTTTTTTTTTTAGTATATAATATCTAATGATACCAGTTGTAAGTTTGAAATATAAACAGCTAGATAGTTTTTAATAGCTTGTTTTCTCCAACCTTAACTTAAGTATTGTACTATTTGATCATACATAATGTCTGATGCCTTCCAAAATGAAAGTGACATGGTGCACTTTGAGGTGTAGATTTCATCTTTTGAAGTCCATTTTATTTATTTATTTTTAAAATTATTATTATTATTTACTTTACAATATTGTATTGGTTTTGCCATACATCAACATGCATCTGCCATGGGAAGGCCATTATACCAAAATAAGATAAATATTTTCTACCCACCTCTAAGGCACATCTGTTTCAGCCTCTTAGAATTTCTACTTGGCTGTGTCAGTGAGAGTTGGTGGGGCTCTATAAACCTTTGAGAACCTAACTAAAACCCAGGTGATTTTAATATCCACAAATTGTCTTTTGCATCCTTTGGGAAGATGCCATCTGGGATTTGCTGTTTGATAAGATCTCCCCCTAGGAGTTCAACCAGACGTCTCTTCAGTCTTCTTCTTCTTTTTTTGGTGACAGTATGACATATATTATTGAAATGAGTTCAACTCCATGACATCTGATTAAAGTGTATCTATCAAAGTAACTTTGTTGCATTCAGTGACTCATTATGGCAAAAATGCAAACCAAAGAGCTAGAAACAAATGGACTAACAATGAAATAAAAACAAATTCCATTTACACACTTTGTTTTTATATGACACTATTTCTCTTTGTTTCCTACTTTTACTTCAAAGAGTACAATTTAGCACAGTCATTATTTCAAGAATAGGATAAACTGGATATTAAAGGTGAAGCTATGTCCTCCAAAAAATATTCTATATTAAAAATATTATTTTAATCCTCTCTTTATAAATGTATTTCAGGTGAAAAAATTTAGAAGATAAATTCTAGGCAAGGATCAAATATAATATTTGAAATTACAACTTTTATTTAATGTCTATAAATTTCCTTTCACACAGTTTTTTTTAAACACTAAATATTTTAGACATATATTTTCATGCATTTAAAGACTAAGAGAATCATGTAGAAAGAAAAATGCCCTGGAGAAATTATCAGCTTTGGGGCTTAAGTTCTCTTTGCAACAACATTTTGTGTGTATGTGTGTGTGTCATATTATTTTCCCCTTTAGGCCTTGAATTTAAAGCTGGAAGTTGGAGTAGTTTCACATTAAATACTTTGGGATGGTTATCTAGTAAGGTTTTGTTGTTGTTTAGTTACTAAGTCATGTCCAACTCTTGCGACCTCATGGAACCTGCCAGGCTCCTCTGTCCATGGGGTTTCCCAAGAAAGAATACTGGAGTGGGTTGGGTTGCCATTTCCTTCTCCAGGGGATCTTCCCAACCTAGGGATCAAACTTGTGTCTCCTGTATTACAGGTGGATTCTTTACAATTGAGCCACTGGGAAGCCCACATCGTGGGGTAAATGAATAAAGATGAAAAACGTATTCATTTGCTTGAGCAGCTATAACAAATACCAAAAACAGGTTTGTTTAAATAAAAGAAATATGTGTTTTCAGTTCTGGAGTCTAAAAGCCCATGATCAAGGGACTTCCCTAATGGTCCACTGGTTAAGGCTTCACACAGAGGGTGTGGGTTTGATCCACGGTCAGGGAGCTGAGATCCCACATGCCTATGGTCCAAAAAAAGCAAAACATGAAACAGAAGCAATGCTGTGACGAGTTCAGTGAAGACTTTACAAGCAGTTCATATCAAAAAGGGCTTCTGCGATGGTTCAGCAGGCAAGGAATCTCTTGCCAGTACGAGTTCAATCTCTGGGTCAGAAGATTCTTGGAGGAGGAAAATGGCAACCCACTGCAGAATTCTTGCCTAAAATATCCCACAGACAGAGGAGCCTGGAGGGCTACCGTCCGAAGGGTCACAAAGAGGCAGACACAACTAAGCAAATAAGCACGCATATCAAAAAAATCTTAAACAAATAAATAAAGTCTATGAGTAAGAGATTAACAGATTTGATTTCTTCTGGGGCCTCTCTCCTTGGCTTCTTTCCTTGCATAGATGGCTCCCTTCTTGCTGTATCTTCCTGTGATTGTCACTCGGTTTGGGTACATCGAAGTGTCTGGTGTCTCTCTATGTGTTTTAGCCTCTTCTTATGAGGACACTTATGATATTGGATTATAGCTTACTTTAATAACTTGTTTTAACTAATTACTTCTTTAAAAAGCCTTATCTCTGAATACACTAGGTTCTGAGATACTGTGGATTGAGCCTTCAACATAAATTTTGGTGGGACACATTTCTGCCCACAACAACTTGGAAGAAAAAATAAATAAACAAGAGAAGAGGTTCTGCCTGGCCTAATAATGACAAAGCATCACAATCTGAAAAACATAATTATTTTGAGGGTCTTGCTATAGAAACCTTGCTTCTTGAAGACTGTTTTGATGAAGTCAGTTCAAGGTATTAAGTTAATATTGTCATGACAGTATTATCAGTATAGAGAAATATTGCAAGCTATGTATATAGTTCAGAAGTTTGTGCAATGAGTTATAGATATATATTTAATATACTTTTATATATCCTTTAGATCTTTGTCTATATGGATTATATAAAAATTCTAGAAAAGTGTCTAAAAAAAGCAAAAATAGTATTGAAAAAGTCATATTCCATTTTAAAGACATTAATAAACAGAGAGAGAGAGACCTTTGCCATAAACAGAGACCTTGCCATAAACAGAGACCTCTCTGTTTATGGCAAGCCTAGAAGTGTTACAAAAACAACCCCCCCCCCCCAAAAAAAATAGGAAAAAATGTAAAATCTATTTATTCCAAAGGAGTATGATGGGCAGATATTTTAGTATCTCAGTGACAGCCTAATGTGGTGGTGTGTATTTTTTTTCTTAGTAAAGTTATAACCCTTTCACTTGCTTAATGGATGATATTTCAAATTTTTAGAGAGACTATAGCTAAGAACATAGCTTGAGAGAGATTTTTATCTGGTGCAATCTCCCTGCAGTGTGTGTGACAACTTAACCTGGCTATTGAAAAAGAGTGCCATGCCCAACACCACTGCCAGGACCTTTCCTTCACCTAATAGCAGAAGTTTCTCTCATCAATTGGAATCTCCAAGCCCCACAAAATGATATTGTTTTTGGAACAATAGGACTGTAGAATCTTTCATCATTTAACTTGGTGGAGGCAGGGCTGGAGGGGGAATATAAATCAGTAAGCCTTTGAGTTAGGGGCCAGGAAATACAGCTTTAGATCCATTTTTAATGATTCATTTCCTTTTTGGTCATATAACTGCACAAAGGGAGATGAAAGGGGAAAATAGAAAATTTGACTTTTAGGTGCCAATAGTACATTGCACTACACTGATCGAAGAAGTTATCCAAAGTACTGTATAACATCTTGTTTATTATTTAATGTTTTCTAAAAGTGAAAAATGTTAGTGGTTTTCCAAACAGCCAAATAAAAATAATTCTTTGTAAATAAAAACACTGTTAATAATAAAAAAAAAAAAAAAGACATTAATAATGTATATTTTAGGCACAATAGAATATTAAAAAATGTGAAGTATGTATGCTGACCTTGAAAAATGATGACATGCTACTACTGCTCCCAATATGAGAGAATTTCCACTATCCTGAAATGTTCCTCAATGTCTCTTTACAGTGAATTGCTCCACACTCTACCACAAAGCACAGTACTTTTTATTAGCATTTTATTTTTTATTTTAAATTATTATGCAAATAGGTAAATAATTTACCAACAACACAGTTAGAATGTGGAAGAATCCTTATGCATCTATTTTATAAACAAAAAGCAATAGTGTATCATGTTATAAGTACAAAGCTATTTGTTACAGCACTTTTTATAGTGGCAAAGAAATTAAAATCTGCTAACAACTAGGTCTATCAGTCAAAGAATATCCAAATAAAAAGAGATCAATGTGTACTCCACAGTTGTATGCTGTGATAAAGTGTCATAATCTGACAAACATAATTATTCTGAGGGTATTGCTGTAGAAATCTTTCTTCTTGAAGTCTGCCCTGCTGAAGTCAATTCAAGGCATTAATTTAATATCATTATAATAGCATTGCATCATGTATCACTATATTCATTGCCATGAATCACTTTATTAATTTTCAATAAAAAATTTAAAAAGGAACTTTTATTAACTAAGAATAATGTGATGCTTTCTCAAATTAGGAAAGTAAATTGTAGGGAATATGATGTACCATGGTTTCTTTAATGCTTTCCTATGTGGATGAAACTAAAGTTGCTTTCAATATTATTTAACTTCACTTATGGATTGTGAAAAGTAAAGGAAATGATATAACTGGGGGAAAATATGTGACCAAAAATCTCTACAGTACAATATAAAGTGTTGCTCTAAAAAATAAAATTTATTCATGACAATAAATATACTTACAGACAGGATCCATAGGTACTGTAGCAAGTAAAATTGATGTTCTTGGAGAATGCAATTGTGTGCTTTTTAATTTAATTTGTTATATTTTATTTCATTGATTCATTTTAAAAAGTTAAAATTTTATCTTTATAATGATAAAATTAATAAATAAAATTTGTATATATTTCCAGTGTGCAAATATGATATTCTGATAAACATGTATAAAGGTGAAATATTATCATAATCACCTAATTAACATATCCACCATCTCACAGGGATAGTTTTCTTTTTTTTTTTCCTTTTGTGGTAACAATAAAGTAAATGGCAGTACATTAAAGAAGGGGAAAATAAATAAAATACATGCATCTAAGATAAAGAGCAAAGATATTACTTTGCCAACAAAGGTCCATCTAGTCAAGGCTATGGTTTTTCCAGTGGTCAGGTATGGATGTAAGAGTTGGACTGTGAAGAAAGCTGACCACCGAAGAATTAGTGCTTTTAAATTGTGGTGTTGGAGAAGACTCTTGAGAGTCCCTTGGACTGCAAGGAGGTCCAACCAGTCCATCCTAAAGGAGACCAGTCCTGGGTGTTCACTGGAAGGACTGATGCTGAAACTGAAACTTCAATATTTTGGTCACCTCATGTGAAGAGTTGACTCACTGGAAAAGACCCTGATGGTGGGAGGGATTGGGGGCAGGAGGAGAAGGGGATGACAGAGGATGAGATGGCTGGATGGCATCACCGACTCAATGGACATGAGTTTGAGTGAACTCCAGGAGTTGGTGATGGACCGGGAGGCCTGGTGTGCTGTGATTCATGGGGTCGCAGAGTTGGACATGACTGAGTGATTGAACTGAACTGAAGATAAAGAGACTCTGGTTCATATTTTGATTTAATTACCCAAAATTTTCACTTTGCATGTTAGACTGAATCAAAATGACTGGGGTAGTGTTTATAACCTTTTAAAAATCTAAAAATTGTCTATTCAAACAACTAATGTATAAGGAATCAGTTCATTTGCTGTGTGTTAGTCGCTCAGTCATGTCTGACTTTTTTGCATGCTATGGACTGTAGCCTGCCAGGCTCCTCTGTCCATGGAACTCTCCAGGCAGGAATACTAGGATGGATAGCCATTCCCTTCTCCAGGGGATTTTCCTCACCCAGAGATTGAACCCAGTTCTCCCGCATTGCAGGCAGATTCTCTACCATGAGCTACCAGGGAAGCCCTGAGTAAGTACAAAGGATGAAGCATTTTGTTAGCACAGAGTTCATGCAAAATACTGGAACTGTGTATACAAGCTGAGGAAGAAAGCAAAATACACAATGAAAGGTCAGTTAACCCTAGAATGTACCAATTGTCTCTAACCTAGGTTATCATTGCTATGGATTTGCAAAATATTTATGTCACTTTAGTAAATGACTGTATACACACAATCCTTCAAGCTAGGCTTCAGCAGTACTTGAATCAAGAACGTTCAGATTACAACCTGGGTTTAGAAAAGGCAGAGAAACAAAAGATCAAATTGCCAAGGGAAATTCCAGGAAAAAACATCTCTTTCTGCTTCATTGATTAACTGAAAGCCTTTGACTGTGTGGATCGCAACAAACTGTGGACAATTTTTAAAGAGATGATAATGCCAGACCACCTGACTAGTCTCCTTAGAAACCTGTATAAGATTTAACAAGCAACAGTTAGAACCTTATGTGGAACAACTGACTGGATCAATTTTGGGGAAGAAGTATGACAAGGTTGCATATTATCATCCTCTTTTTTTAACTTCTATGCAGAGCACATCATGTGAAATGTCAAGCTGGATGTTACAAGCTGGAATCAAGATTGTTGAGAGAAATATCAACAACCTCAGATAAGATAAGCAGAAGATACCACTCTAATGGCAGAAAGAAGAATTAAAGAGCCTCTTGATGAGGGTGAAAGAGGAGAGTAAAAAAGCTGGTTTAAAACTCAATATTCAAAAAACAAATATCATGGCATCCAGTACCATCACTTCATGGCAACTAGAAGAAAAAGTAGAAACAGTGACAGATTGTCTCTTGTTGGGCTCCAGAATCACTGCAGACAGTGACTTCAGCCATGAAATTAAAAGATGTTTGCTCCTTGCAAGAAAAACTATGACAAACCTAGATAGTGTATTAAAAATCAAAGATGTCACTTTACTGACAAAAGGCTGTATAGTCAAAGCTGTGGTTTTTCCAGTAGTCATGTATGGATGTTAGAGTTGGACCATAAAGAAGGCTGAGCACCAAAAAATTGATTCTTTCAGATTGTGGTGCTGGAGAAGACTTTTGAGTATCCCTTGGTCTGCAAGGAGATCAAACCAGTCAATCCTAAAGGAAACCAACCCTGAATATTCAGTGGAAGGACTGATGCTGAGGCTGAAGCTCCAATACTTTGCCCTCCTAATGTGAAGAACAGACTCAATGGAAAAGACCCTGATGCTGGGAAAGATTGAGGGCAAAAAGAGAAGAGGGTGGCAGAGGATGAGATGGTAGGATAGCATTCCTGACTCAATGGACATGAACTTGGGCAACCTCTGGGAGACAGTGAGAGATAGGGAGGTATGGTGTGTTGCAGCCCATGGAGTGTCAAAGAGTCAGACACAACTTAGTCACTGAACACCAACAACAACCACAAGAAAATGACCGGATAACTCATTTTTTTTGAATCTGCTATCCTAAATAAACATGTTTACCAGGAAGCTAGCATAAACCAAAGCTAACTATAGCATGTGACTCTGTCAAGGGAGACTCAGAGTTAGCCAGTAGGCTTCTCATGTTTCTTAATTTAAATATCTTCCAAAATCTCCACTGTATCCCAGAGATAGAAAATATTAACTCAATCTGACTGAAAATTTAATTCTGAGAGGTATACTTTATTTTCTGTATTGCATATGTTCTTGAAATAACTTGTTCAGTTATAATCATAAGCTTATTCACTTCCTTGCCTCTTGTCTAGTCTACACATTATTCATGGTTTAATATTCTTTACCTTTAGTACAGTCCCTGCTTTAACATATATATCACTAATTTTTGGTCCATTGTACTCTATTTTGACTGATAAATACTTTTTTAACCTCTGCAAGTCTGAATTTGACCAAAAATTTGGCATGACTTGCCTTCTTTCTAAATGACATAAGTTCCAATATGATCTTGAAAATCACTTGAGACTTAATCATCTGACACCATGTTTATTCAGGTGAGGTGGAGAAGAGTCCTGGGAGATATGAAAGGAAGCATTTTATCCTGAAAAAGGTGAAACAATGTGGTAAAACATTTTTATTTTTGATGCTTTCATTGGACTGATAGAGCTTTCTACAAGGATTTTGGACCCACATTTGCAACTTGTATTAAGATATTAGTTGGGAATTTTGCATCAATTGGTTAAAGTTCTCCTCAGAGCATCTTTTACTTCTTTGTTCCTTAGGCCATAGATCAATGGATTGAGCATAGGGATCACCAGAGTGTAAAAGACAGAGGCCATTTTATCAACAGCAAAAGTATGGCTGGACTTGGGTTGCAGGTACATAAACAGTAATGTCCCATAGAACACGACCACCACTGTCAGATGTGAACTACAGGTGGAGAAGGCTTTGTACCTCCCCTTGCTTGAGTTCATTCTGAGAATGGCCACCAGAATGAACATATAGGATACAAGAACAATCAAGAGGGAACAGAGCAAATTGCAGCCTGAAAAGATCAAGATGATCAATTCTAACTCATGTGTGTCAGAACAGAGCAGAGATATCAGAGGGACAGAGTCACAGTAAAAATAACTGATGACATTAGAGCCACAGAAGGACAATTTAAATAACTTAAGGGTGAGAAATAGTGACACAAAGGTGCTGTAGAGGTAGGGAGTAAGTACCAGCGCCCAACACACTTTCTGTGCCATGATGACCACGTAGAGAAGAGGTTTGCAGATGGCTACATAGCGGTCATAGGCCATTGCTGATAGAATGAAGAGTTCAGTGATAATGAAAGTCTCAAAGAATGCCAGTTGGGTGGCACACCAATTGTAGGAAATTGTATTTTTGTGCACCACAAAGTTGACCATCATTTTTGGGCCAATGACAGTGGAGTAACCAAGATCAGTAATTGACAAATGTCTAAGGAAAAAGTACATGGGAGTATGTAGCTTGGAATCCAAATGGGTCAGGATAACCATACCCAGATTTCCTGTCACTGTGACCAAGTAGATGACCAGGAAGATCCCAAAGAGAGGCGCCTGCAGCTCAGGACTGTCTGTGATCCCCGTAAGAACAAACTCAGTCACCTTGTGCATGGCAGTATGATTGTGTTTCTCCATGGGGTCCATCCTGGTTACCTGGGTATAAAATCAATACTTTGTACTTGCAGTGCTATCATCTAGGAGAATTTAATACATTATATGTGAGTCCTTTTCTTTGTCTAAAATTATAAATACAGATTCATCTTCTCATCAGGTCAAGACTACACCTACCTATATTCACATTGCAATGTAAGTGCATAACGATCAGCTTTTTAAATTGTTATGTAAGTTCTGATATTAACCTTTTCATTGCTGAGACAATAGATTTCAAAGATATAATCTCAAATAAACATATTTCTAGCTAAACACTTAGATAAATAGCTGGGCTGTCCTATCCATGAAATTTCCCTTTTAGAAAGCCCTGAATGATATAAGTAACTGCCAGCTTGATTGACCCTACATTTCCCTTTCTGAATTTTATAACTCCTGCTCTTATGTTTTAAATTAACCAACAAAAATTTAATGTAGGCACCCCATCCTTGATCACAACAAAGGCAGAACCATGCTGTCTTCTCTTACTCTCATTCTTTCTCTCTTTCTCTCCTTAACCTCTCTCTGTGGCCTTGGGTGTGCCACGTACCCTCCAGAATGTAACAAGGCTTATTTTTCAAAGTTACCTGATACTTGTTGCTGAGATGCATCTTGCAATAATAAAAGAATCACAAGTGATCTTCCAGCCACAGCACTGGCTTTGATCAGGGAAATGTCTGTGCAGCTCACCACAAATAATAGGGACCACTTGAGTGCCCACAGGAAGTCCTCGCTGATAGGATCTCTATCAACAGGCTGAGACCAACACAAAGCACATTCATTGAAACTTTGGGAAATTTTGCTTTAAAGGGACAAGACATTTTGAAATGATTGCTTTGATACAGCTTCTATGGCCTACTTGTTTTCACATGGTCTTTTAAAATATATCAAAAGATCTGTCTATTATATTTGAACTTTATAAAAATGTTCAGATAATTTTTAAAACAAACATCTACACTCAGACAATAAAGCTTATATTATTGACAATCGTCTTATCTGTTCAAAGTTGCAAGGAATAATAAAAAGATTCTCTGTTGGTAGACTGATGAATGATGTGGTGAGTAGAAAATCTGATAATTAAACATAAATTTCAATGTTTCTCATTTATTATAAGCTCAGCTTGTTTATCCAATACAAAATCCAGTGTTATAATGTCTTAATTTTCAAATTTTGCTGTTAATATCTTAATCTTCATTTGCCATATTGATTGTTTCTGACAACTGAATCACTTCTAATGGTCTTCCAATCACACATCCCTCTTCTGAAAAATAAAGGGTTGATCATTCTGATTATTTATGAATCTGGTTATTTATGGAGATCCATGTAAACAGATCCACTGGAAAGAAGAATGCAAATGAATACCAAGCACTGATACGGAACTTATAATTTGCCAGGGACTTTGCATGTATTAATTCACATGACCCACACAATAACTCTAGAAAATAAATAGCACAGTTGTCCCTGGTACTTGTGGGGAATTGGTTCCAGCATCCACTGAAGATAACAAAATCTACAGATGCTAAAGTCTCATAGTCCACCTTCCTTATCCACTGGGGATACTCTATCTGTATATTTGGCCAACCATCACTGGTAAACATAGTGGTGTAGTTGCTGAGGGAAAAAAAAAAATTGCATATAAGTGGACCCATATAGTCCAAAACGTGTTGTTCAAGGGTCAATTATATGACCATAGTCCATTTACATGTCAAGAATAAAATAGCTTAATCAAGATTGCCCAGACAATAACTGGAAGAGTTAGGATTCAAATAAAATTAACTTTCTTCATAATATATTCTCACAAACATGGCATTCTTCTGTTCTATCATGGTCATTCTGAGTACACAGGCAATGAAAATGGAGAAAGGGAGGCATCCTTGTTAAAATAGATGGGAGAGCTTTAAGTTCATTTGGAAAGCTAAGATAGTCTAAATGCATTGCATCAGAGTCCATACAAAAGGTCTGTCCCAAACGTTAATCTTGTTGATCAGAAAAGTATACTGAAAGGGAAGAAACAGTTTTGCAGAGCACAATGCCTTCACAATCTTTGGTAATGATTGGGTTTGAGCTGTATGACCTGAGAAACTTGCAGACCAGTGTTTTCTACTTACCTTACTGGAGAATTTGCATCGACTTCCTACTGTTTCAATCCTCCTTGTCTATTGCAGAATGGTTTTAAGTGTTTTTCTATCCCTTTGAGACTCATTTTGTTAAAATTTTGATCTGATTCAAAGATTAAAAAAATAAAAAACATTGAACATAATTACCTTAGGGAAAGTGCCTTGGATATCTGTTAGTTATCCTCCAAATGTCTCATTAGGAAAAGTCAAAAGTATTTCATCCCCTGGTCTAATTGAACAAACTATGCAATATCACTAAACATTGGAAAACATAAATATACTTTTGTCAGCATCTCAGTTACACAATTTAATGCACATATTAGATATGTTACACATGCACACGGTGTATGAGTAAGTGAAAAATGACTTTGTAGAAAAAGATTATGCAATATTTGATAACATAGCATTCGTTAACCAAGAATGTTTTTGAAGAATATAAAATTGTAGGTTGACACAAAACAATGTTTTATGACATATTGTTTCTGCAAAAAGATCAGTGATAACTCTTTTATTTATCTGTTCATCTTCATCTGTATCTTTCATTTCTATGTTATTAATGCTTTTATCTTCAGTTTTCAGAAACTTAACATGACATACTTTGGTGTAATTTCCTTTCTGTTTATCCTGCTTAGAATTATTTGAGCTCTTTATATTTTAGGATTATCTTTTTTAATGTTTGGAAAAAAATTTGGCCAACATTTCTCTCTTTGATTTTTCAATCACATGTAATCTCTTCTTTCCACTTTCCTACACTTAAATATACAGTACTTAGGTTGCTGTTGTTCTATAGATCACTGAAACTATTTTCGTGGTGTTTATTCAGTGTTTTAGCTTTTCTCTTTGAGTACCATTATTGTGATGTGTTTAAGTGTAGCCATCATTTCTTTTTCAGTACACAATATGCTGTTATGCTCATTCAGTAAATATTTTGTTCCTAAGTTTAGTGTTTTTAGTAAATGATTTGGTATATGGAACATATTTATAATACGTTTTAAAGTCCTTGCCTGTTAATTATATCTTCTGTGACATTTCAGGATCTGTTTTAATTATGTCCTAGGTGGGGGTCACATGTTCCTGCTTTCACGTTCGTCTAGTATTTGTGACTAGATGCTAAATACTGTGAAGAAATACAGAATAATAAGTGCTGCAATTTCCTGTTGTCTTCCTAAAAGAATGTTTTAAACAAGGATCAACTAGCTCCTTTCGAGACTTGTTTTCAAACTACGTGAGTCTAAAGTAGCTTTTATTATACCTCTGAGATCTCTACTGGATGCTCAGGTGTGGAACGAGGATTCCACTCTCTGGCTTTTTGGAACACTGATGTCTTCCTGTTCTGTGTGATCTCGGATTGTTTAGCTCACAATCCAGGAAATCTTGTAATGTAATTACCTCAAATGAAAATGGATTAAATTTCCCAAAGGTTGAGATGAGTAGAGTGATTTTTTTAATCACGATGCGAATGTCTGCTGTATGTAAGAGACTCACTCGATCTGCACACAGTCATTTACGTTCAGGAAATACAATGCAAAATGGCTGAAAGGACACCTTGCTAGAAAACAAGAAAAAGCTTCACAGAAACAGCCACAGAGTTTACTAGGTAGAGTTTAATAAGAGCTTCCTTTGGGATAGATTCAGGGTTCTGTGAAATCATTAAAGGAAACATTGAATCAACAGCAAGGAATGTGGGGAAGTGAGTGAGATTTCATTGAGATTTAAAGTATGAAAATTAACTGGACTGAATACAAAGGAAACAATCTATTTCTCTGTGTATTTTAATGAGCTTTTGCTTTGGAGCCAAGAAGAATGATATATATATATATATTTTTTTTAATTTTATTTTTAAGCTTTACAATATTGTATTAGTTTTGCCAAATATCGAAATGAATCCACCACAGGTATACATGTGTTCCCCATCCTGAACCCTTCTCCCTCCCCATACCACCCCTCTGGGTCGTCCCAGTGCACTAGGCCCAAGCATCCAGTATCGTGCATAGAACCTGGACTGGCAACTCGTTTCATACATGATATTATACATGTTTCAATGCCATTCTCCCCAATCTTCCCACCCTCTCCCTCTCCCACAGAGTCCATAAGCTG
>NW_011494012.1:6710-7046 GCF_000754665.1 Bison bison bison | reverse complement strand
CTCTGTATAATAGGCTCCAGTTTAATCCACCTCATTAGAACTGATTCAAATGTAGTCTTTTTAATGGCTGAGTAATACTCCATTGTGTATATGTACCAAAGCTTTCTTATCCATTAATCTGCTGATGGACATCTAGGTTGCTTCCATGTCCTGGCTATTATAAACAGTGCTGCGATGAACATTGGGGTACACATGTCTCTTTCCCTTCTGATTTCCTCAGTGTGTATGCCCAGCAGTGGGATTGTTGGATCATAAGGCAGTTCTATTTCCAGTTTTTTAAGGAATCTGCACACTGTTCTCCATAGTAGCTGTACTAGTTTGCATTCCCACCAACTT
>NW_011494012.1:6169-6610 GCF_000754665.1 Bison bison bison | reverse complement strand
ATTTCTCTGATAATGAGTGATGTTGAGCATCTTTTCATATGTTTGTTAGCCATCTGTATGTCTTCTCTGGAGAAATGCCTATTTAGTTCTTTGGCCCATTTTTTGATTGGGTCATTTATTTTTCTGGAGTTGAGCTGTAGGAGTTGCTTGTATATTTTTGAGATTAGTCGTTTGTCAGTTGCTTCATTTGCTATTATTTTCTCCCATTCTGAAGACTGCCTTTTCACCTTGCTAATAGTTTCCTTTGTTGTGCAGAAGCTTTTAAGGTTAATTAGGTCCCATTTGTTTATTTTTGCTTTTATTTCCAATATTCTGGGAGGTGGGTCATAGAGGATCCTGCTGTGATGTACGTCAGAGAGTGTTTTGCCTATGTTCTCCTCTAGGAGTTTTATAGTTTCTGGTCTTACATTTAGATCTTTAATCCATTTTGAGTTTATTTTT
>NW_011494012.1:5621-6069 GCF_000754665.1 Bison bison bison | reverse complement strand
TGAAATTGTTTCCTTAATTTCTCTTTCTGTTTTCTCATTATTAGTGTATAGGAATGCAAGGGATTTCTGTGTGTTGATTTTATAACCTGCAAGTTTACTATAATCATTGATTAGTTCTGGTAATTTTCTGGTGGAGTCTTTAGGGCTTTCTATGTAGAGGATCATGTCATCTGCAAACAGTGAGAGTTTTACTTCTTCTTTTCCAATTTGGATTCCTTTTATTTCTTTTTCTGCTCTGATTGCTGTGGCCAAAACTTCCAAAACTATGTTGAATAGTAATGGTGAGAGTGGGCACCCTTGTCTTGTTCCTGACTTTAGAGGAAAGGCTTTCAATTTTTCCCATTGAGGATAATGTTTGCTGTGGGTTTGTCATATATAGCTTTTATTATGTTGAGGTATGTTCCTTCTATTCCTGCTTTCTGGAGAGTTTTTATCATAAATGGATGAT
>NW_011494012.1:4857-5521 GCF_000754665.1 Bison bison bison | reverse complement strand
GTGTATGGTGTTAGAAAGTGTTCTAGTTTCATCTTTTACAAGTGGTTGACCAGATTTCCCAGCACCACTTGTTAAAGAGTTTGTCTTTAATCCATTGTATATTCTTGCCTCCTTTGTCAAAGATAAGGTGTCCATATGTGCGTCGATTTATCTCTGGGCTTTCTATTTTGTTCCATTGATCTATCTTTCTGTCTTTGTGTCAGTACCATACTGTCTTGATGACTGTGGCTTTGTAGTCGAGCCTGAAGTCAGGTAGGTTGATTCCTCCAGTTCCATTCTTCTTTCTCAAGATAGCTTTGGCTATTCGAGGTTTTTTGTATTTCCATACAAATTGTGAAATTATTTGTTCTAGCTCTGTGAAGAATACCATTGGCAGCTCGATAGGGATTGCATTGAATCTATAGATTGCTTTGGGTAGTATACTCATTTTCACTATATTGATTCTTCCAATCCATGAACATGGTATATTTCTCCATCTATTAGTGTCCTCTTTGATTTTCTTTCACCAGTGTTTTATAGTTTTCTATATATAGGTCTTCTATATATAGGTCTTTAGTTTCTTTAGGTAGATATATTCCTAAGTATTTTATTCTTGTCGTTGCAATGGTGAATGAAATTGTTTCCTTAATTTCTCTTTCTGTTTTCTCATTATTAGTGTATAGGA
>NW_011494012.1:2730-4757 GCF_000754665.1 Bison bison bison | reverse complement strand
AGAGTTTTTATCATAAATGGATGATGCATTTTGTCAAAGGCTTTCTCTGCATCTATTGAGATAATCATATGGTTTTTATTTTTCAATTTGTTAGTGTGATGTATTACATTGATTGATTTGCAGATATTGAAGAATCCTTGCATCCCTGGGATAAAGCCCACTTGGTCATGGTGTATGATCTTTTTAATGTGAAGTTGGATTCTGATTGCTAGAATTTTGTTAAGGATTTTTGCATCTATGTTCATCAGTGATGTTGGCCTGTAGTTTTCTTTTTTTGTGGGATCTTTGTCAGGTTTTGGTATTAGGGTGATGATGACCTCATAGAATGAGTTTGGAAGTTTATCTTCCTCTGCAATTTTCTGGAAGAGTTTGAGCACGATAGGTGTTAGCTCTTCTCTAAATTTTTGGTAGAATTCAGCTGTGAAGCCGTCTGGACCTGGGCTTCTGCTTGTTGGAAGATTTTTAATTACAGTTTCAATTTCCATGCTTGTGATGGGTCTGATAAGATTTTCTATCTCTTCCTGGTCCAGTTTTGGAAAGTTGTACTTTTCTAAGAATTTGTCCATTTCTTCCACGTTGTCCATTGTATTGGCATATAATTGTTGATAGTAGTCTCTTATGATCCTTTGTATTTCTGTGTTGTCTGTTGTGATCTCTCCATTTTCATTCAAATTTTATTGATTTGATTTTTCTCCTGGTTTCTTGATGAGTCTGGCTAAAAGTTTGTCAATTTTATTCATCCTTTCAAAGAACCAGCTTTTGGCTTTGTTGATTTTTGCTATGGTCTCTTTTGTTTCTTTTGCATTTATTTCTGCTCTAATTTTTAAGATTTCTTTCCTTCTACTAACCCTGGGGTTCTTCACTTCTTCCTTTTCTAGTTGCTTTAGGTGCAGAGTTAGGTTATTTATTTGTCTTTTTTCTTGCTTCTTGAGGTATGCCTGTATTGCTATGAACCTTCCCCTTAGGACTGCTTTTACAGTGTCCCACAGGTTTTGGGTTGTTGTGTTTTCATTTTCATTCATTTCTAAGCAAATTTTGATTTCTTTTTTGATTTCTTCTGTGATTTGTTGGTTATTCAGCAGCGTGTTGTTCAGCCTCCATATGTTGGAATTTTTAATAGTTTTTCTCCTGTAATTGAGATCCAGTCTTACTGCATTGTGGTCAGAAAAGATGCTTGGAATGATTTCTATTTTTGTGAATTTACCAAGGCTAGATTTATGGCCCTGGATGTGATCTATCCTGGAGAAGGTTCCAAGTGAGCTTGAGAAAAAGGTGAAATTCATTGTTTGGGGATGAAATGTCCTATAGATATCAATTAGGTCTAACTGCTCTATTGTATCATTTAAAGTTTGTGTTTCCTTGTTAATTTTATGTTTAGTTGATCTATCCATAGATGTGAGTGGGGTATTAAAGTCTCCCACTATGTTATTGTTAATTTCTCCTTTCATACTTGTTAGCATTTGTCTTACATACTGCGGTGCTCCCGTGTTGGGTGCATATATATTTATAATTGTTATATCTTCTTCTTGGATTGATCCTTTGATCTTTATCTAGTGACCTTCTTTGTCTCTTTTCACAGCCTTTGTTTTAAAATCTATTTTGTCTGATATGAGTATTGCTACTCCTGCTTTCTTTTGGTCCCTATTTGCATGGAAAATCTTTTTCCAGCCCTTCACTTTCAGTCTGTATGTGTTGCCTGTTTTGAGGTGGGTCTCTTGTAGACAACATATGTAGGGGTCTTGTTTTTGTATCCATTCAGCCAGTCTTTGTCTTTTGGTTGGGGCATTCAACCCATTTACGTTTAAGGTAATTACTGATAAGTATGATCACGTTGCCATTTACTTTATTGTCTTGGGTTCGAATTTATATCCCGTTTTTGTGTTTCCTGTCTAGAGAATATCCTTTAGTATTTGTTGGAGAGCTGGTTTGGTGGTGCAGAATTCTCTCAGCTTTTGCTTGTCTGGGAATTTAGAAAGATGGTAAACAATAACCCTGTGTACAAGACAGCAAAAAGAGACACTGATGTA
>NW_011494012.1:626-2099 GCF_000754665.1 Bison bison bison | reverse complement strand
TGGAGGTCTCTGAGATTGTCCTCATTTCTTTTAATTCGTTTTTCTTTTTCCCTCTCTGATTCATTTATTTCTACCATTCTATCTTCTAATTCACTAATCCTATCTTCTGCCTCTGTTATTCTACTATTTGTTGCCTCCAGAGTGTCTTTAATTTCATTTATTGCATTATTCATTATATATTGACTCTCTTTTGTTTCTTCTAGGTCCTTGTTAAACCTTTCTTGCATCTTCTCAATCTTTGTCTCCAGGCTATTTATCTGTGATTCCATTTTGATTTCAAGATTTTGGATCAATGTCACTATCATTATTCGGAATTCTTTATCAGGTAGATTCCCTACTCTTCCTCTTTTGTTTGGTTTGGTGCGCATTTATCCTGTTCCTTTATCTGCTGGGTATTCCTCTGTCTCTTCATCTTGTTTAAATTGCTGAGTTTGGGGTGTCCTTTCTGTATTCTGGCAGTTTGTGGAGTTCTCTTTATTGTGGCATTTCCTCACTGTGTGTGGGTTTGTACAGCTGGCTTGTCAAGGTGTCCTGGTTAGGGAAGCTTGTGTCGGTGTTCTGGTGGGTGGAGCTGTATTTCTTCTCTCTGGAGTGCAATGAAGTGTCCAGTAATGAGTTATGAGATGTCTATGGTTTTGGGGTGAGTTTTGGCAGCCTGTATCTTGGACCTCAGGGTTGTGTTTCTTTGTTGCTGGAGAATTTGCTTGGTATGTCTTGCCCTGGAACTTGTTGGCCCTTGTGTGGTGTTTGGTTTCAGTGTAGGTATGGAGGCATTTGATGAGCTCCTGTCAATTAATGTTCCTTGGAGTCAGGAGTTCCCTGGAGTCAGGGTTTGGACTTAAACCTCCTGCTTCCAGTTATTGGTCTTATTTTTACAGTAGTTTCAAAACTTCTTCTATACAGCACCATTGATAAAACATCTACATTAAAGATGAAAAGTTTCTCTACCGTGAGTTCTCCCAGAGAGGTTTACAGCGTTACATGGAGAAGAGAAGACGGAGGAGGGAGTTAGAGGTGACCTGAATGAGATGAGGTCCAATCAATAGAGGAGAGAGTGGGCTAGCCAGTAATCACTTCCTTGTGTGCACTCCACAACTGGACCACTCAGAGATGTTCACGGAGTTATATAGAGAAGAGATGAAGGAGGAAGGAGACAGAGGTGGCCAGAAGGATAAAAGGGGGGAATGAAAAGGGGGGAGACAGATCCAACCAGTAATCAGTTCCCTAAGTGTTCTCCACCTTCTGGAACACACAGAAATTCACAGAGTTGGGTAGAGTAGAGAGGGGTTAAGGAGGACACACAGGCGACCTGGTGGAAGAAAAAGGAGAGTCCAAAAGGAGAGAGAGCAGTCAAGCCAGTAATCTCACTCCCTAGTGAAAAATGGGTACTGAAGATTGGGTTCTTAAAGGTACCAAATTGGTAACAAATGCATAAAAGACAAAAAATTAAAAATACTAAGAGTAAGAGTTTAG
>NW_011494012.1:0-526 GCF_000754665.1 Bison bison bison | reverse complement strand
GTTATAAAAAAGAAGAAGAGAAAGAAACAGAAAAAAAAAAGTGACAGAAATTATAAAAAAAAAAACAAACTATAGGTACAAAATTGATAACATATACCAAAAAGGTAAAATTAAAAATCTAAAGTAGAGTTTGGAATTTCAAAAATATGATGTTAAAGAAAAGAAGAAGAAGAAAAAAAACAAGATCAAAATATTATAAAAAAATATATATATATGAAGTTTGCTGTAAAAAAAAAGGGTCTTTTTTTTGCAAAGTAATAAGTTATAAAAGTGAAAAAGGATTAATAGAGGACTTAAAATTTTTTAAAAAAATTTAAAAAAAACGAAAGAATGATCGTAAAAAAAGTAAAAATATATCTAGGACTTTGTCTGGTTTTGTTGTGAGTATTGTGGGTTCAGTTCATTTCTGGCTATTTCCTTGGTCCAAATTATATTTCTCAAGATCTATAGGCCCCTTCCTATGTAGTCAGTAGTAACCACAGGGTTTTAATCTATTACCTGTAGCTTCCAAGTGGTTCCCTCTGTT
>NW_011494011.1:24609-25099 GCF_000754665.1 Bison bison bison | reverse complement strand
GGATAAATAAAATAGACAAACCATTAGCCAAACTCATCAAGAAACAAAGGGAGAAACATCAAATCAACAAAATTAGAAACGAAAATGGAGAGATCACAACAGACAACACAGAAATACAAAGGATCATAAGAGACTACTATCAACAATTATATGCCAATAAAATGGACAACGTGGAAGAAATGGACAAATTCTTAGAAAAGTACAACTTTCCAAAACTCGACCAGGAAGAAATAGAAAATCTTAACAGACCCATCACAAGCATAGAAATTGAAACTGTAATCAAAAATCTTCCAGCAAACAAAAGCCCCGGTCCAGAAGGCTTCACAGCTGAATTCTACCAAAAATTTAGAGAAGAGCTGACACCTATCCTGCTCAAACTCTTCCAAAAAAATGCAGAGAAAGGTAAACTACCAAACTCATTCTATGAGGCCACCATCCACCCTAATACCAAAACCCGGAAAACGATGCCAACAAAAAAAAAGAAACTACA
>NW_011494011.1:23765-23994 GCF_000754665.1 Bison bison bison | reverse complement strand
AAAGAAATAAAAGGAATCCAAATTGGAAAAGAAGAAGTAAAACTCTCACTATTTGCAGATGACATGATCCTCTACATAGAAAACCCTAAAGATTCCACCAGAAAATTACTAGAAATAATCAATGACTATAGTAAAGTTGCAGGATACAAAATCAACACATAGAAATCCCTTGCATTCCTATACACTAATGATGAGAAAACAGAGAGAGAAATTAAGGAAACAATTCCAT
>NW_011494011.1:21903-22594 GCF_000754665.1 Bison bison bison | reverse complement strand
AGCAATGGTACATATACACAATGGAGTATTACTCAGCCATTAAAAAGAATACATTTGAATCAGTTCTAATGAGGTGGATGAAACTGGAGCCTATTATACAGAGTGAAGTAAGCCAGAAGGAAAAACATAAATACAGTATACTAACGCATATATATGGAATTTAGAAAGATGGTAACAATAACCTGATGTACGAGACAGCAAAAGAAACACTGATGTATAGAACAGTCTTATGGACTCTGTGGGAGAGGGAGAGGGTGGGAAGATTTGGAGAGTGACATTGAAACATGTAGAATATCATGTAAGGAACAAGTTGCCAGTCCAGGTTCGATGCGTGATACTGGATGCTTGGGGCTGGTGCACTGGGACGACCCAGAGGGATGGTGTGAGGAGGGAGGAGGGAGGAGGGTTCAGGATGGGGAACACATGTATGCCTGTGGCGGATTCATTTTGATATTTGGCAAAACTAATACAATTATGTAAAGTTTAAAAATAAAATAAAATTTAAAAAAATAAATAAAGATAACTAACATATCAAAAAATAAATAAATAAATAAATAAAGAACCAAAAAAAAACCAAAGTAGATACAAAGAACATACTAGTTCATCCTTGACATGCCAGCTTGCACAGGGCTGCCCAGCAAGCTGGTGGCAGAGACAGAAAGAGGGTTCAGCTGTACTGGAGCCGTGTCCT
>NW_011494011.1:13216-21803 GCF_000754665.1 Bison bison bison | reverse complement strand
ATCAGCAGATGAATGGATAAGAAAGCAGTGGTACATATACACAATGGAGTATTACTCAGCCATTAAAAAGAATACATTTGAATCAGTTCTAATGAGGTGGATGAAACTGGAGCCTATTATACAGAGTGAAGTAAGCCAGAAGGAAAAACATAAATACAGTATACTAACGCATATATATGGAATTTAGACAGATGGTAACAATAACCTGGTGTACGAGACAGCAAAAGAAACACTGATGTATAGAACAGTCTTATGGACTCTCTGGGAGAGGGAGAGGGTGGGAAGATTTGGAGAGTGACATTGAAACATGTAGAATATCATGTAAGGAACAAGTTGCCAGTCCAGGTTCGATGCGTGATACTGGATGCTTGGGGCTGGTGCACTGGGACGACCCAGAGGGATGGTGTGAGGAGGGAGGAGGGAGGAGGGTTCAGGATGGGGAACACATGTATGCCTGTGGCGGATTCATTTTGATATTTGGCAAAACTAATACAATTATGTAAAGTTTAAAAATAAAATAAAATTTAAAAAAAAGATGTTTGTTCCTTGGAAGAAAAGCTATGAACAACCTAGACAGCATATTAAAAGGCAAATACATTACCAAGAAAAGTTTATATAGTCAAAGCTATGGTTTTTCCAATAATCATGTATGGATGTGAGATTTGGACCATAAATAAGGCTTAGCACTGAAGAATTGATGCTTTTGAACTGTGGTGTTGGAGAAGACTCTTGAGAGTCACTTGGACAGCCAGGAGATCAAACCAGTTAATTCTAAAGGAAATCAATCTTGAATATTCATTGGAAGGACTGATGCTGAAGCTGAAACTCCATACTTTATAGTCACCTGATGCAAAGGGCCAAGTCATTGGAAAAGACACTGATACTGGAAAAGACAGAAGGCAGGAGGAGAAAGGGATGATAGAGGACGCGATGATTGGATGGTATCACTGACTCAATGGACGTGAGTTTGAGCAAGCCCCAGGGTGGTGAAGGACAGGGAAGCCTGGCATGCTGCAGTCCATGGGGTCACAAAGAGTCGGACATGACAGCGTGACTGAACAACAACACGGATATTGAAAAGAACTAGAAATATGATGTAAAACTCGGTTCATTGGTCTTCACGTAAAGACAGCACATATTTATATTTCACATATGTTACTTTTGTGTCTATTAGAACTTTACATGTATTTTTTTGTTTATACAGCTTAGCATGTTATGTTAGTTTAAGTTTAATGTCTCCTTTATTTGCTTACAGTATTTCTATACATTTCTATACAAATATAGGTTTTGCTGTTTATGCGTGAATTTAGAATAATAATCCATGAGCTTCAAATATACACTACAGAAGCTGCTCACCAGATATTTTGGGTGATATCATTGTTAAGAAGAATGTTGACTATATATATAATTCTTGTTGCTCTTTTTAATGAAATAAAGATATAGTAAAGAGGCCAGAATATATTTTTCTTTTTTGACAGATATTTCATTCCTAATATTCTCCCTCTGTCTCTGAATCAATATTGATGGAAGATATAATCTGGCTCTAATATATTTGGAAGCATGTGGTCAAAGAAGCTTATTGTATGCATACCTTACTCAGTCTCAATTTATGAAAGGTTAAGTCTATGGGACAATAGGTTTTGTTTTGTTTTTTCCCCACTAGTAAATCACACTGTATGAGAAACCTTATATCCTGATTTTTATCCCTTTACCTGGAGATTTTATGACGTTATCTCAAAGTCTTCTCAAACACATTGCTGCTGCTGCTGCTAAGTTGCTTCAGTTGTGTCCTACTCTGTGTGACCCCATAAATGGCAGTCCACCAGGCTCCCCCATCCCTGGGATTCTCCAGATAAGAACACTGGAGTGGGTTGCCATTTCCTTCTCCAATGCATGAAAGTGAAAAGGGAAAGTGAAGTCACTCAGTCGTGTCTGACTCCTAGGGACCCCATGGACTGCAGCCTACCAGGCTCCTCTGTCCATAGGATTTTCCAGGCAAGAGTACTGGAGTGGGTTGCCATTGCCTTCTCTGCTCAAACACACTACTATTCATCAAATAAAAGCAAGCATTTGGGTTTAACACATTTTCAATGAGCTGTTCAGAAAGAGTCAATGTCTCTTGCTGGCATGAATTACAGGTTAGTCTCCAAAGCCATGAGCATAAATCTGTATCCAAACATCCATAGGCCTAATCCAACAACACACATGCATATATCCCACCACACACTCAGATTGTATACAACCTCATGTTAATCCTTATAACTATTTGCACTTAAATGTTCAATCTTATATAGGTTTATAACAAATTGCAGGTATGTGCCTATATGTGAACACACCCAGATTCTGTATCTGACAACACATGGCCAGTTGGAAGGACTGATGCTGAAGCTGAAACTCCAATACTTTGGCCACCTCATGTGAAGAATTGACTGACTGGAAAGAACCCTGATGCTGGGAGGGATTGGGGGCAGGAGGAGAAGGGGACGACAGAGGATGAGATGGCTGGATGGCATCACCGACTTGATGGACATGAGTTTGAGTGAACTCTGGAGTTAGTGATGGACAGGCAGGCCTGGGATGCTGCAATTCATGGGGTTGCAAAGAGTTGGACATGACTGAGCAGCTGAACTGAACTGAACTGAACTGAGGGATGAGTTTGTATATGCATATGTATTTGATGTGATCACTACAGGCCTGTATCTGTTATACACACGTGGTGTATTTTTCTATTCACTGCCCTGCATATGATCATAATGAATTCAGGCAAAGCTTGACTAAACAATTCTTCACTTCCATATGGGCTGGGCAGAGGTCATTGTCTAGTAATCGGCATAGTGCTGGTCTTTAAAGGAGGGCAAAGATGACTGCAATTACATGAATGATGCTTTGGCAGGGATGGCTAGAAAATCAGGTTCTTCTGGGTCTCTTCCTTCATGGATACAGGACTATGTGAACCATGTCTTAGAAGAGAGGTTGTCAGACTTGTAAAAGAGCAGTTTAGGACTCTCAGAGGGAGGAAGCCAGAACTATCAAGTCAGGTAAGCTTCATCTCATCATTATATCAGCCTGAAGTCCTGGATCTCAAGTTTTAAATCCAGACTGCGTCTATACATGGAAGGAAGCAAAATGAAAAGGTAACCTCTAGGATGGGAGAAAAATTTTGCAAATCATGAATTCATGTTGAATTAATATCTAAATATATAAATAACTTCAACTAAATAACATAAAAACAAATAACCCCATGTAAAATGGGCCAAGAACCTGAATGGATATCTTTCCAAAGAAATCATACAGATGCCAAGAGGAACATGAGAATGTGCTCAACATCACTGATCAGGAGGAAATGCAAATCAAAACCAAAGTGAGATGACACTTCACATCTGTTAGGATGGCCATATGAGATATATAGGAGACTACAGGGCCTCCCCAATGGCTCAGGAGGTAAAGAATCAACCTGCAGTGTGGGAGACACAGGTATGTGAAGTACCAGTACTATAACAGGATACATAATTTTAAATTAGTGCACATGTGAAAACAGTATTTAAAAATCATGTTTTGTAAATGGTAGATCAATTAAAAAAACAATTATTGTAATTAACATTTAAAAATCAGATAGTTACCTACCAAAATGTTTAATTTACACAATGCTAAATGTTAGGATTTTATAATACACTCTTTTTATCAAATACATAAATGTGTAAGTGGTCACCTCTTTTTCTCTTGTCATAGTGTTTTGTCTTCATGTTGACTCAAAAGAGTTCAAAATTAAAGATGAGTGCTATAAAATTTTCCTCTGCTGTTTAGTTAACTTACATGAAATAATTGGATATTGCCAGGATCTGCTAATGACGGTGAAACACCCCTGAGGTCTTTTTAGCCACAGCTAAGTAACTTTACAGATTTTGCTGCAACAGGAAATGTGGTAGTATTTTTAAGGTTTATCCAGAGGTGCCATTTATAAATAGGCAAAGTCACTTACTGTAGCAGAACTAGTTGTCATTTTTAAATCTTACAACTTTTCTTTCTTGGTGAACTAACAGCTGCCTGAGGCCCTGACCATGGAGCTAAGTCAGCTAAGTTCATAGCTGAGAATTTCTTTTTTTCCAGGAAATCATATTGTCATGGACTCTTTTAAATGGATCTTACAAAGCATACAACAGACTTTGTTAAATGGATCCTACAAATCATACAGTCACTCCTCACCCACACTTATCTGACATTTAAATCCATTTTGCAGTATACAAAGTGTTAAGAAAGACTCAAATACAATACTATCAGTTTAGAAGTGAAAATGTTTTGAGTCTTTTTCTTATATATATATATATAATATATACACATATACATGAATAAGTAAATCAGTTTGAATTAAATTAGAATTCATATTTGCATTCAAAATTTTCTCCATTATGTATTACAATTTAAGATTGTCCATCTGATATTGCACAACTTAAAAAAAAACTCTATAAAATCTACATATTAATCAAATGGATGTAGAATAATTTATCCATTTCTCCAATGCTGAACATTCCATGTGATTTCTAAATTTTTCCATAGTTTTTAATAATTGTGTTGAACACAATTGTGTGAATTGTGAATTGTGTTTGTAAATGTTGATTTTTTTTTCTTTTAAGAAAATTTTCCATTAAGGTTTATTCCTAGAAAAGGAAATGCAGTGAAATTGCTATACTTTGTTTCTACAGAAGTATACAATTTTCATCTTAGCAGAAAAAAAAAGCTATGTTTATTTATTTTTGAAAGATATATATATATATATATTTGCAGAAAATAATTTACTATATTTGTCTCCTCTTTATGTCCCCAAATTTCTCATTCTATTAGTAAGTCAGTATCCTGTAGCCAGGAATGATGGATGATGTTTGCTATGAGAAGATGTGGAAGGAAAACATGAAAATGCATGTAGCATAAACACAAAGGAGTAGAAATGTTATTCTTATCATAAATGAATGCATTGCTGCTCTTTGGTAATGAGATTTCAGTTATTAAGGGCATTTAAAAGGGACACTCTTCACGACTTTGTGGGAAAAAAATCATATACATAACAAGTGTCTAATAGATATTTGTTGAATGAATGGACTTGTAGTATGTGTCAATCATAAGTAATAGACTTTATATGTGTTTGCATTAGTCTGTGAATGTAAGTATGTATGTATAGTGCATTATCTATCTATCTCACCTAGCTGACTATTTCTTTCTGATATCCACATTAAATTTTTATTTTTAGAACTTTGAAAATAAATACTTCCTTTGATGAAAGATCCTCAACTGCTATCCAAAAATTTTTTTATCCAAGTCTATAGAAACTATGTGTTAATCACTCAGTCATGTCAGACTCTTGGCAACCCCAAGGACTGTAGCCCACCAGGCCCTTCTGTCCATGGAATTCTCCAGGCAAGAATAGTGGAGTGGGATGACATTTCCTTCTCCAATAGAAACTATAAGTTGATTGAATATGACTATGTTTAAATTGAATGTGGAATAGGATTTTGAAGGATAAAAAATATCAAATAATGAGCACCAGTTTGGGCCTCTCTGGTGGCTTAGATGGTAAAGAATCTGCCTACAATTTTGGAAACTCAAGTTCAATCCCTGGGTTGGGGAGATCTCCCGGGAGAGGGAATGGCTATTCATTCCAGTATTCTTGCTTGGAGAACCCCATAAACAGAGAAGCCTGGTGAGATACAGTCCAGGGGGCACACAGAGTCAGACAAACTAAGAGACTAACACTTTCACCTTCATTTCCAGTGACTCATAGACATTTACCTAAGCTCTCTGCTTATTATAGATACTTAACATCTTTCCATAGTTATAATTAAGGGTTTAAATGTAAAATTTCATGGATGAGAGGGTAGCACTTACCTCTGTTAGGCACCTTTCAGTTTACAAGATACATCTGAGAATTACAATTTTCAGACTCACAGGTGTAGAGGAAGGCTGCTAAGGAGGGGTGTTCAGGTTTGGGAACACGGTTACACCCATGGAGGATTCATGTTGATGTATGGCAAAACCAATACAATATTGTAAAGTAATTAGCCTCCAATTAAAAAAAAAAAAAAGAATGGGACACTGAGATGACTTAGCAGAGTCAAATAGAATTGGAATCGAGAGGAGAAAAAGTGCATGTACACAGCACAATATTGTCTCAGGAAATCACAGAAGATATAAACTTATTGAAAATGACTACATTATATTGTACGTGGGATGGAATTTTGAGTAATAAAAAGTGTAATTTAACAAATGCCATAATTATCTTTACCAGCTGAGCCACAAGGGAAGCACAAAAATACTGGAGTGGGTAGCCTATCCCTTCTCCAGGGGATCTTCCCGACCCAGGAATCAAACAGGGGTCTTCTGCATTGCAGGCGGATTCTTTACCAACTGATCTATCTTGAAAGCAAAATTACCCTGTAGCATACTATTTACTACAGGCAATTAAATATTCTCATACTTAGCCCATAAAGGGTTTTAGAAACTATTAAGCTAAGGTGAAGCTTCATGTTTATTTTTGTTACTCATAAAGTAGAGAGTAATGATAATCACATCAGGAGAAAACAACATTGGAAATCCTCCTATGATTATGGTCTCAGGAAGCACGCATACTTTACCCATGGAAAATGGCTATTCAAGCACTTACTCATCACCTAATAGGCTTCAGACACTGTCAATATCATGCCAGGTGTTATATAGTAAGTGAGGAAACACAGCTGAATAACTTACGTGGTCTGCTTGGTACCAGGTAGAGTGTATTGGCAATGATATATACATTTCTCTAAACTCCCTACTTAATACAGACAGTTACTGATAGTATGTTTCTTTCTATAGTTACAGCTAAAAGTTCACATGTAAACTGTCATGGAGGATGAAATAATTATTATCTCTTTGATACAAGTATAAACTTATCAGATATATCTGAAATTACAATTTGTTAACTCACAGATGAAAAAGGAGGACTGAAAACAAGGAACACTAAGATGACTTAGCAGAATCACATGGAGTTGGAACCAGAATAAGAGTTCACATCTTATGTAGACAGCCCAGTATTTGCTTAGTAAATTGCACATCAGCTATTGGCCTCTATATGTTTTACAGTGACAGGTGATGGGTTTCTGAAGAGATGGAAAGCATCATGGAGAAAATAAAAAAGACTTGAAACAAGTACTGGGGCAAATGCCAAGGACAGGTTCCACAGTTACAGTGGCTGAACTTTTGTTTTCCCTAAGAAATTCCACTTAAATTCTTTCATGATTAATATATATCATTCTTTTATTTTTTAATTTTATTTTATTTTTAAACTTTACAACATTGTATTGGTTTTGCCAAATATTGAAATGAATCTGCCACAGGTATACATGTGTTCCCCATCCTGAACCCTCCTACCTCCCCCCTCCCCATACCATCCCTCTGGGTCGTCCCAGTGCACCAGCCCCAAGCATCCAGTATCATGCATCGAACCTGGACTGGCAACTCATTCCATACATGATATTATACATGTTTCACTGTCATTCTCCCAAATTTTCCCACCCTCTCCCTCTCCCACAGAGTCCATAAGACTGTTCTATACATCAGTGTCTCTTTTGCTGTCTCGTATACAGGGTTATTGTTACCATCTTTCTAAATTCCATATATATGCATTAGTATACTTTATTGGTGTTTTTCTTTCTGGCTTACTTCACTCTGTATAATAGGCTTCAGTTTCATCCACCTCATTAGAACTGATTCAAATGTATTCTTTTTAATGGCTGAGTAATACTCCATTGTGTATAAGTACCACAGTTTTCTTATCCATTCGTCTGCTGATGGACATCTAGGTTGCTTCCATGTCCTGGCTATTATAAACAGAGCTGCGATGAACATTGGGGTACACGTGTCTCTTTCCCTTCTGGTTTCCTCAGTGTCTATGCCCAGCAGTGGGAATACTGGGTCACAAGGCAGTTCTATTTCCAGATTTGTAAGGAATCTCCACACTGTTCTCCATAGTGGCTGTACTAGTTTGCATTCCCACCAACAGTGTAAGAGGGTTCCCTTTTCTCCACACCCTCTCCAGCATTTATTGCTTGTAGACTTTGGGATCGCAGCTGTTCTGACTGGCGTGAAATGGTACCTCATAGTGGTTTTCATTTGCATTTCTCTGATAATGAGTGGTGTTGAGCATCTTTTCATGTGTTTGTTAGCCATCTGTATGTCTTCTTTGGAGAAATGTCTATTTAGTTCTTTGGCCCATTTTTTGATTGGGTCGTTTATTTTTCTGGAATTGACATGTAGGAGTTGCTTGTATATTTTGAGATTAGTTGTTTGTCAGTTGCTTCATTTGCTATTATTTTCTCCCATTCTGAAGGCTGTCTTTTCACCTTGCTAATAGTTTCCTTTCATGTGCAGAAGCTTTTAAGTTTAATTAGGTCCCATTTGTTTATTTTTGCTTTTATTTCCAATATTCTGGGAGGTGGGTCATAGAGGATCCTGCTGTGATGTATGTCAGAGAGTGTTTTGCCTATGTTCTCCTCTAGGAGTTTTATAGTTTCTGGTCTTACATTTTAGATTCTTTTAATCCTATTTTTGAGTTTTTATTTTT
>NW_011494011.1:2608-13116 GCF_000754665.1 Bison bison bison | reverse complement strand
ACTTGTTAAAGAGATTGTCTTTAATCCACTGTATATTCTTGCCTCCTTTGTCAAAGATAAGGTGTCCATATGTGCGTGGATTTATCTCTGGGCTTTCTATTTTGTTCCATTGATCTATATTTCTGTCTTTGTGCCAGTACCATACTGTCTTGATGACTGTGTCTTTGTAGTAGAGCCTGAAGTCAGGCAGGTTGATTCCTCCAGTTCTACTCTTCTTTCTCAAGATAGCTTTGGCTCTTTGAGGTTTTTTGTATTTCCATACAAACTGTGAAATTATTTGTTCTAGCTCTGTGAAGAATACTGTTGGTAGCTTGATAGGGATTGCATTGAATCTATAAATTGCTTTGGGTAGTGTACTCGTTTTCACTATGTTGATTCTTCCAATCCATGAACATGGTATATTTCTCCATCTATTAGTGTCCTCTTTGATTTCTTTTACCAGTATTTTATAGTTTTCTATATATAGGTCTTTAGTTTCTTTAGGTAGATATATTCCTAAGTATTTTATTCTTTCCATTGCAATGGTGAATGGAATCCTTTTTAGGAAATTCAGTCCCTAGGAGTGTGTCACTTCCTAAATGGATGTCTCAGTGCCTCCCAAAAATATGACTGAATTTGTTCTCTTAAGGCTCACACAGAATACATGCCTGCAGAGGATACTCTTCATTGTCTTTTTGTTCATTTTCCTGTTCACTGTGATGTCCAGTCTGCTCATTGCCATCACCATCTCACTCAGCTCCACACTTTCAAAAACTCACATGTACTTCTTTCTCACTCACTTGTCCTTCATATATGCCACCTTGACCTCTGTCACCACCCCTAAAATTACCATTGACCTTCTGTACCAGAGGAGATCCATCTCCTGGAGTGGCTGCCTGACTCAGCTTTTTTTAGAACACTTCCTGGGAGCATCAGACGTCATCGTCCTCATTGTCATGGCCTATGACCTCTACATGGCCATCTGCAAGCCTCTGCACTACACGACCATCATGTGACAGGGGCTCTGCCAGCTCCTGGTGGTGGTGGCCTGGGTCAGGGGAATCTTGCATGCCACCGTGCAGATTCTTTTCATGTTCATGTCTGAACTGACCTTCTGTGGTCCCAATGTCATTGACCTCTTAGTATGTAATTTCTTCCCACTGATGAAACTTGCCTACAGTGACACCTATAGACTTGGAATGGTGGTGGCAGCTAACACAGGGGGCATGTGCTTGCTTATTTTTTTCCCATACTATTTGTCTTTTACATAGTCATCCTGAGCTCCCTGAAATCTCATAGCTCTGAAGGATGGCACAGAGCCCTCTCTACACGTGGCTCCCACTTTGCAGTAGTGGTATATTTTTTGGTCCTTGTATATTCACCTACATGCGTCCTGTGGTCACTTACCCTGTGGATAAGTGGATGGCTGTGCTCTTTGCAATCCTTACTCCCTTGTTAAATTCTATCATTTACACAGTGAGAAACACAGAGGTGAAAAATGCTGTGAGGAGTTTGTTGAAGAGGAAAGTAACTTAGGCTGTTCACAATGCCATGAAAGTGATGATTTATATACAAAGGGAGGATTATATCTGTTGTAAAATGTTAAATTTAAGAAACTTTTCAGATCATTGAGTAGAAAAGAAGGGACAGAAACCAACATTTTGTTGCAGCCTGGAGGAACAGAGACTAGAACCTGTCCCATGACTCAAGGGTATGGCAAACTGTAGGCATTTTTTAGGCACTTTGATGACTTTAATGTACTTTACCATGGCTTCAGTGTTCATGTTTAAACTGCAGAGTAAGCAATGGAAAGAATATCTGTAAACCACATTTTGATTATTAGAGTAAGTTTTTCTCTAGAATCATTGCTTTGTTACCAAATTCTTCATATATGTTACTTGGATGAAATTGGATTTTCCATAGGATCTTGACTTCAGAACTTCTTCTATATTTGGTTAGCCAGTGTCAAAGCAAGCACAGAGATAGAAATTCTTAGACAGATACACGGTGGAAGGACAGTTGAGTGAAGGAGTAACAGCCATTTTCTTTTTTTTTTTTTTTTACTGTGAATGTACCAAAAGCAAAACCAGAGACACCCACAAAAGGAGAACAGAATAATTCACAATCTATTTCTAATTCTCTCCTTAAAAAATAAAGGACACATTTTGAAATTAGTCTTAATTTGCTTGATTTTCTTAACTATTTCCATGGATCACATTTTTAGTATAAATAATATAAATATGTATAGATATAAACATTTTCCATTTGAAAATTTAATGAACCATTTGAAACAAGGTTAGGTATCTTTTGCAAATTTCAAAAAGCTTAGATTCCAAATTTCAAAGCATAGGTTCCAAAGCTTTTGATCTGTATGTCTGCCACATACATGTACATCAAATTAACACTTTATTATCTATCAGGCATTTTCACATCAGTTCAGTTTTCTAAATATTAAACTGATAGTTCCATTATTATTATCCCAGTTTTTTTCAGAGAAACAAATAGAAACCAAGAGAGTTTTACTAATTTGCTTGACTCAATTTATATATGTTTCCCCTACAAAATGTGTCAGGAACTATTACACTGGAAATCAGCTTCCTTTCAAAAGTTTAACCTAAAAACTTGCAATCCAGGTCCTTAAAACTCAGTTTTACTTCCTTTCAGATGAAATACAGTTGTCCATAATATACTGAACCCTATAGATAGAAATCTATCTGCAGTCTTAATGATTCAATTTTTCCTTGGAGCCAGTGTTGTCAAACATGTTGTGTCCTTCCTTCACATGTGGCAATATATTTCAGCAGCACAAGTATATTTCTTTTTTTCAAGTTCAAATTATGCCACTTCACTTTACAAAGACCAGCATCAGTACAGTAATGCCACCTATAAATGAAGAGAATATGAGAAAGACCACACACGTGTATAATGTATGAGCACATATTCTGTATATGTGTATATCCCTTTGCTGTGCACTCAAAATTAATACAACATTGTGAATTAACTGTACTTCAATGAAAGAAAAATGGAAAAATATCTTAAAAAACTCCCTAACATTAATGTGAATATAGACTGTCGTTGTCTTTTAAAATGAAAAATCCCTTTCTATTTATTTTCATTTGTGGAAATAAGTCCTAATATAGGTCATCATAAAAGCCAAATGGCTAAGGTGAACCTTCAGAAAGTGGGGGATAACTGCAATGCTCCTCTGTGCAGGTGAACAATACCTCCATGCTCAGATATTACTGAATGTTCAAATTATGAATGAAATAGCTCCAGTGATCATTGAATTTGAGAAAGTGACAGTTGTGTAAAGTAACACACATTGAACTGGTGTAGCAATGTGTATTTCTCCTAAAAATCAGTGGGGCAGAATATTTGGATCTGTTGTGTAAGGAAGCTTTGGTTTAATCTGGAATCTTCATTTGATGAAAATATTAGGCATTAAGTGAAGGGAGTGAGCTCATTACTGTTGCAGACAAACTATGAGGTACATTTCCACAGGTTCTTTACAGACTTTAACTCTCTTACTGGAGGAATAAGTATCAGTAGAAACATTTTTTTTCCCATTTTATACTAGAGGAAAATGTGACTCAATAAAGTTCAGCAACAATAGGAAGGTTTTTAGGTTTGACTACCTCTACTTCTTCACTTCACAATACTCCTTGTTGTCATGATGTGAAAATATCAAAACGCAGGTCTGCTCATTGGCCACATTGTGAGGACTGCCACTGAGGCATCCTTCTCTTATTTCATTTGTGGAGGGGAAGCACTTTCTTCCCTTCATCTCCCTGTTGATCTCCTTTTCCCAGGTTACTTACACTATGTGGATTTCTGTTGTGTCCAAAAAAAAAAAAAAAGTCATCTGATGATCTCTTTTGGGCAGATATATTACCCTTCATGAGGATCATGGAAAATGGGGTATAGGGGGCTCAAGAAATGAAATTCAAATGTTGAATTTCAAAGAAAATGACACTTGGGTGAAAGAGACATCTACAAGAAAACAGAGCAACTCTGATATGGAGGAAATTGATAATTCATTAGAACATGAAAGTAGCACCTTGAAGAGCTAAATAGGTGCTATTTTCCATATGGCTTTTCACATTGTCATCCTGTAGTGTTCACTCATTTCTGGGCAAAGTGGTTCCATAATCGATTCATTTTAGAAATTTTTCAGTTATTTAATTTATCCAAATGATACTCTTCTGTGTTTACAGTGGGTTAGAGAGTTATGAGAGCTGGATATAAAAATTTTAATAATTAAAAACAACAACAACAACAACAGGATGGTTTATAAGTGGAATTAAGATTCCAGTGGGAAATAGATGGATAGTGAGTGAACAAAGAAAGAAGCAAAAAAAAAAATATATATCATTTTGTTGGTAATAGGGAAGATGAGAAACATTTTATAAGAACAGGATAGAGGTGAGCATTGGATAGGGATTTGTGTAGTTGTTGGAAGCATGGAAAGAATTTCAGTTTGGTCTGAATTTATATGGAATTTAGAAAGATGGTAACAATAACCCTGTGTACGAGACAGCAAAAGAGACACTGATGTATAGAACAGTCTTATGGACTCTGTGGGAGAGGGAGAGGGTGGGAAGATTTGGGAGAATGGCATTGAAACATGTATAATATCATGTATGAAATGAGTTACCAGTCCAGGTTCGATGCATGATACCGGATGCTTGGGGCTAGTGCACTGGGACGACCCAGAGGGATGGTATGGGGAGGGAGGAGGGAGGAGGGTTCAGGATGGGGAACACATGTATACCTGTGGCGGATTCATTTTGATGTTTGGCAAAACTAATACAATTTTGTAAAGTTTAAAAATAAAATAAAATTAAAAATAAATAAATAAATAGCCATATTAGCCCACCTCACCTTTTTAAAGAATAGGTTATTTAAAAATGTGTATTTGAAATGGGAGCAGTAGTAGCTACCCAAAGTGTTTGCTAAAAGTGTCTACATCCCAATGTGAGTTTGAGTTTTCTCCTTCTACCCTGAGTGGCTCTGTCCAATATCAGCAACTTGGTCTGACTCAGGCTCCTTTCAGGTTTCTATTTCTTCTCGGACAGTGATTTCATGTGTAATCTTTAAGGCTGGAGTCTCTGTTTTATTCAGCCCCCTAGCTCCCTGGAAAGGAATTCTCACTGATTTTAAAGTCATGTATGTACAGGGGATTACCTTCCCAGTTCAGGGCCCCTGAACTGAGTAGCTCTCTTTGGTTCTCAGATCCATTGACTCCTTTGGGAGACTCTCTTCAACTGGATCATCTCTTGTTTTGTCTGTTGCCTACTGAGGTATGGGGCATGACTATACACTGTATCTATCACTCCTATCACCTTGTTGTGAATCCTGTTGTATATTATTTAGTATCAGGTCATTCTACTCAATAATGATTCTGTAAATACCTGTACATTTATTGTTTTCTTTGAGAGTTACATGGATTCATTGTCCTTCTACTTCATCGTGGTCACTTCACCCTGTGTATCTGTTTGTCTCAAGTATTAGAGCTTGGCGAATTTATAAATGGTGTAACTTTTCACGAATTCCTTTGGCATCTTTTCTTGTTCTGTCACTTTTCCTTTAAAACTCAACTAAACATTGCTTTTGCTTGGAAGACTTCACTGATTCCAGTTATATTCCTATCTTGTGACCCTTTTGTCAATGTTCTAATAATGTGATTTTTTACATTAGTTTGGGATAGTTTTATGTGTCATTGTGTATCATATCACTGGAGATAGGAAACTATGCCTTTTTAACTTGGTCATCACAATTTCTGTACCACATTGGACACAAATCAATACTCTATAAACTGTTTTAATTTAAAAGCTGAATAAAAAAGTTTAACTTATCATTCACCTAAAAGTTTCCCCTTTTGTTCTGTAGGAAAACTGATTCTAACATGTGAACTCAGCTCCTGTACAGACTTGCCAGATGCAAGGAACAAAATAAGTCATTTTATCCTCTTGGGCCTCATGCAGAATCTGAAGGAGCAGAAAATCCTTTTAGTGATGTCTTGCTCTTCTATATTTTGACCCTGGTGGGCAACCTACTCATTGTTATGATTATAACCATCAACAGGACCCTGAACTCAGCAAAGTACATTTTTGTTGGCTAATAATTTTTAGATCTAATGTATTCCTTTTCTTCTTTAGGAAGCATTACTATGAACAAAGCTAGTGGAGGTGATTGAATTCTAGCTGAGCTATCTAAAATCTTAAAAGATGATGCTGTTAAAGTGCTGAACTCAATATGCCAGCAAGTTTGGAAAACTCAATAGTAGCCACAGGTCTGGAAAAAGGTCAGTTTTCATTCCAATCCCAAAGAAGGGGAAGCCAAAGAATGTTCAAGTTACGCTACAATTGCACCCCAAATTTTGAGAACAGGATGTTCAAAATCCTTCAAGCTAGGCTACAGCAGTACATGAACCAAGAACTTCCAGATCCACATGATGAGTTTTGAAGAGGCAAAGGAACCAGAGATTAAACTGCCAACATTTGTTGGATTATGGAGAAAGCAAGGGAGTTCAGGAAAACATCTACTTCACTGACTACGCTAAAGCCTTTCACTGTGTGGATCACAACAAATTGTGGAAGATTCTTAAAGAGACAGAAATACCAGATGACCTTACCTGTCTCCTGAGACACCTACCTGTGGGTCAAGAAGCAACAGTTAGCCTGGACATGAAACAACTTATTAGTTCAAAATTGGGAAAGGGGCACAACAAGGCTGTATATTGTTTCCCTGCTTATTTAACTTTTATATGCAGAATATATAATGCAGAATGTCAGGCTGGATGGCTCACAAACTGGAATCAATATTGCTGACAAAAATATCAACAACCTCAGATATGCAGATGATAAGACTCTAATGGCAGAAAGTGAAGAGGAATTTAAAAATCTTCTTGATAAGGATGAAAAAAAGAGAGTGAAAAAGTTGGCTTGAAACTCAACATTCAAAAATCTAGAATCACAGCATCCAGTCCCATCATTTCATGGCAAATAGAAGGGGAAAAAAATAGAAGCAGTGACAGACTTTATTTTCTTGTACTCCAAATTCATTGCAGATTGTGACTGCAGTTATGAAATTAAAAGAAGCTTGCTTCTTGGAAGGAAAAGTATGAAAACTTAGTGTATTAAAAAGCAGAGACATCACTTTGCCACCAATGGTCTGTATAGTCAAAGCTATGGTTTTTCCAGGCATCATGTATTGATGTTAGAGGTAGACCATAAAGAAAGCTAAGCACAGAAGAACTAATGCTTTTGAACTGTGGTGCTGGAGAACATTCTTGAGAGCCCCTTGGACAGAAAGGATATCAAACCAGTCAATCCTAAAGGAAATTAAGTCTGAATATTCATTGGAAAAACTGATGCTGAAGGTGAAGCTCCAATACTTTGGCCATCTGATGTGAAGAGCCGATTCATTGGAAAAGACCCTGATGCTGGTAAAGATTGATGGCAAAAGGAGAAGGGGGTGGCAGAAGATGAGAAGTTTAGATAACATCGCAGAGTCAGTGGACATGAATCTGAACTAACTCCAGGAAATAGTGGTGGACAGAGGAGCCTGGCATGCTGCCATTCATGAAGCCACAGAGAGTCAGACATGACTTAGCAATTGAACAATAGCAATGACAAATGAAATTTTTATAGAGTTGCTAGTTTCAAATTACTATCCACTTCTCACTCCAGTGTTCTTGCCTGGAGAATCCCAGGGACAGGGGAGCCTAGTAGGCTGCCGTCTATGAGGTCGCACAGAGTTGGACACGACTGAAGTGACTTAGCTTAGCTTATTTTATTACCTTCTCATTCTTTTTTTTTTTTTTAATTTTTAATCAGATTCTTATCTTTACCTTCATTCTATATACTAGTTAAACTATTTAGTGCTGTATTCATTTTATTCTATCTAATTTGTCTTACATATGAAATTTTAGTGTAATATTTTAATTTGTTAAATAAGCATTGCAGGTATGATGGTTAGTAATAAATACTAAACAAAAATCCATGCAAAGTGAAATAACATAGAATAAACCATCTCCCATCCCAATTCGGATTCTCTGTCCTTCCAGATGCAGTCACTGTATTCTTTTCTTAAGATTCTTCAAGTAATAATCATAAATTTAAGCATATTTTCACCTGTGTTTGGTTTATGTTTCAGTATACAAATTTTGATTTTTATTGCCCCAGCCTCCTGGTGATCTTTACATACCAATTTACATAGATCTAACTCATTCTATTTCTCTTATACTGCTTAACTTTGTTATGAGTCTGCATGACAATGGATGAATATGTTTATCTTCATGTTTTCCCCACTGTTTTTCAATGTCAAATTATTTTGCATTGAAGTTTTTGAAATTTTGTACATATAAGTTCCTAGAATTAGCACTGAGTCAACTTTTGATGTATCTAAAATTTTGATGTTCATAGTTATTGCCAGCATGCCAATCCATTTGAGCATCTATTCCTAGGTTTTAACTGATTTGTATTTCTTTTCCATGAATGGCTTATGAATTAGTTTTATATGTTTTCTTGGATTGCTAATCTTTTCTATACTGATTTTGATGGTATGTTCACTTTGACAATATTTATTCTTTCAATTCATAGACATGGGACATCCTTGTGCCTTTAATTTCTTTCATCAATGTCATCTAGTTTTCAGTGTATGAATCTCCATTCCTTGGATACATTTATTCCTATGTATTTTATTCTTGTTGTTGCTATTGTAAATGGGATTATTTAATTTAATAATTCATCAATTTCTGTTTTGGGTAGTTCATTGTAAATATATATAGATATGACATTTCAATATGTTGATTTTATACCCTAAAAAGTTGTTGGATGTGTTTTGTAGTTATAAGAGTTTTGGTGTGATTATTTGCTTTTTATATATGTAAAAGTGAAAGAAAGTGAAAGTGAAGTTGCTCAGTCATGTCCAACTCTTTGTGATCCCATGGGCTGTGGCCTACCAGGCTCCTCCATCCATGGGATTCTCCAAGCAAGAATACTGGAGTAGGTTGCCACTTAAGATTAGGTCTACTCTGCACTCTTTTAAATATGGTTTCTTGTTCTTAGTATCGTACACATCATGTTTATGCATATTAATGTGTTAATCAGGAGTTTATTCATTTTATTGATGAATAATATCCCATTTTATGGATGTATCATCATTCTCTTTTTTCTAAACTAAGATACATTTTGACTGTTTCCAGCTATTTGCAATTATGATTAAAACTGCTCTAAATATTTACATAGAGTTTGTGAGAAAAGCAAACTAACCAGAAACAATATGCATTAATTATTTTTAAGACACTAGTAGGGAGAAATAAGAAACAATGATCAATAAGAGTTGAGAAACCAATTGAGTTCTACGATTTTCCCATTTTACCTTTAAAAAGTTTCCATGTTGTGGTGCAGAGAGGGATATCTCAGAAAGATCCTGGTGGATTCACTGAGTTGAGGACATGACTTTCAGAGTCTGAGGAGACCAAAGCACATAGAATTCTTAGGCTAGAACACTACGGAGGGCAGACCTATAGACCTGGGGTTGGGAGGGTGGAGTTAGACAGCAAGAGAGAAAGATTGACCAAAGACCTGGAGACTAGAGAGAGAGAATTCAGAACTAAACAGCATATCCCTCAAGTATTTATCAGAGAACTGATCTGAGCTTGCATTTGAGGAAAATACCTGAGGCTGGGGAAAGATTTACCAGATGGATTAGAGAGAAGAGGGCTTGGTCCCCACATGGGGCAGGAAGAAAGCCTGTTCTCACCAGCTGGAAAGCTCATAGTTCACAGAGGCAGTGCTGTTGGTTTATTTATTTTTTTTTATTTTATTTTTAAACTTTACATAATTGAATTAGTTTTGCCAAATATCAAAATGAATCCACCACAGGCATACATGTGTTCCCCATCCTGAACCCTCCTCCCTCCTCCCTCCTCCCTCCCCACACCATCCCTCTGGGTCGTCCCAGTGCACCAGCCCCAAGCATTCAGTATCGCGCATCGAACCTGGACTGGCAACTCGTTTCTTACATGATATTCTACATGTTTCAATGTCACTCTCCCAAATCTTCCAACCCTCTCCCTCTCCCACAGAGTCCATAAGACTGTTCTATACATCAGTGTTTCTTTTGCTGTCTCGTACACCAGGTTATTGTTACCATCTTTCTAAATTCCATATATATGCGTTAGTATACTGTATTTATGTTTTTCCTTCTGGCTTACTTCACTCTGTATAATAGGCTCCAGTTTCATCCACCTCATTAGAACTGATTCAAATGTATTCTTTTTAATGGCTGAGTAATACTCCATTGTGCATATGTACCACAGCTTTCTTATCCATTCATCTGCTGATGGACATCTAGGTTGCTTCCATGTCCTGGCTATTATAAACAGTGCTGCGATGAACATTGGGGTACAAGTGTCTCTTTCCCTTCTGGTTTCCTCAGTGTGTATGCCCAGCAGTGGGATTGCTGGATCATAAGGCAGTTCTATTTCCAGTTTTTTAAGGAATCTCCACACTGTTCTCCAT
>NW_011494011.1:929-1677 GCF_000754665.1 Bison bison bison | reverse complement strand
GGAAATGCTTTCAATTTTTCACCATTGAGGATAATGTTTGCTGTGGGTTTGTCATATATAGCTTTTATTATGTTGAGGTATGTTCCTTCTATTCCTGTTTTCTGGAGAGTTTTTATCATAAATGGATGTTGAATTTCGTCAAAGGCTTTCTCTGCATCTATTGAGATAATCATATGGTTTTTATTTTTCAATTTGTTAATGTGGTGTATTACATTGATTGATTTGCGGATATTGAAGAATCCTTGCATCCCTGGGATAAAGCCCACTTGATCATGGTGTATGATCTTTTTAATGTGTTGTTGGATTCTGATTGCTAGAATTTTGTTAAGGATTTTTGCATCTATGTTCATCAGTGATATTGGCCTGTAGTTTTCTTTTTTTGTGCGATCTTTGTCCGGTTTTGGTATTAGGATGATGGTGGCCTCATAGAATGAGTTTGGAAGTTTACCTTCCTCTGCAATTTTTTGGAAGAGTTTGAGCAGGATAGGTGTCAGCTCTTCTCTAAATTTTTGGTAGAATTCAGCTGTGAAGCCTTCTGGACCGGGGCTTTTGTTTGCTGGAAGATTTTTGATTACAGTTTCAATTTCCATGCTTGTGATGGGTCTGTTAAGATTTTCTATTTCTTCCTGGTCGAGTTTTGGAAAGTTGTACTTTTCTAAGAATTTGTCCATTTCTTCCACGTTGTCCATTTTATTGGCATATAATTGTTGATAGTAGTCTCTTATGATCCTTTGTATTTCTGTGTTGT
>NW_011494011.1:265-829 GCF_000754665.1 Bison bison bison | reverse complement strand
GTGGATTTATCTCTGGGCTTTCTATTTTATTCCATTGATCTATATTTCTGTCTTTGTGCCAGTACCATACTGTCTTGATAACTGTGGCTTTGTAGTAGAGCCTGAAGTCAGGTAGGTTGATTCCTCCAGTTCCATTCTTCTTTCTCAAGATCGCTTTGGCTGTTCGAGGTTTTTGTTTCCCATACAAATTGTGAAATTATTTGTTCTAGCTCTGTGAAGAATACTGTTGGTAGCTTGATAGGGATTGCGTTGAATCTATAAATTGCTTTGGGTAGTATACTCATTTTCACTATATTGATTCTTCCAATCCATGAACATGGTATATTTCTCCATCTATTAGTGTCCTCTTTGATTTCTTTCACCAGTGTTTTATAGTTTTCTATATAGAGGTCTTTGTTTCTTTAGGTAGATATATTCCTAAGTATTTTATTCTTTCCGTTGCAATGGTGAATGGAATTGTTTCCTTAATTTCTCTCTCTGTTTTCTCATCATTAGTGTATAGGAATGCAAGGGATTTCTATGTGTTGATTTTGTATCCTGCAACTTTACTATAGTCATTGATTA
>NW_011494011.1:0-165 GCF_000754665.1 Bison bison bison | reverse complement strand
GTTTTATAGTTTCTGGTCTTACGTTTAGATGTTTAATCCATTTTGAGTTTATTTTTGTGTATGGTGTTACAAAGTGGTCTAGTTTCATTCTTTTGCAAGTGCTTGACCAGATTTCCCAGCACCACTTGTTAAAGAGATTGTCGTTAATCCACTGTATATTCTTGC
>NW_011494010.1:19780-20609 GCF_000754665.1 Bison bison bison | reverse complement strand
AGCCAATCAGAGCAAGGTACAGGCTAGAAGTCTGCCAATCAAAGAAAGGTTCAGGCTTGGAGTCAGCCACTCAGAACAAACTACAGGCTAGGAGTCAGCCAATAAGAGTAAAGTACAGCTAGCATTCAGCCAATCAGAGCAAGATACTGGCTACGAGTCGGTGAATCAAAACAGGGTACTTACTAGGTGTCTATCAGTCACGGCAATGAACAGGCTAGGATTCAGCCAAGCAGGGCATTGTACAGGCTAGGAGTCAGCCAAACAAGGCAATGAACAGGCTAGGATTCAGTCATTCAGGGCAATGTACAGGCTAGGAGTCAGCCAATAAGAGCAAAGTATAGGCTGCTACTGCTGCTAAGTCGCTTCAGTCGCATCCGACTCTGTGCAACCCCATAGATGGCAGCCCAGGCCCCGCCATCCTTGGGATTCTCCAGGCAAGAACACTGGAGTGGGTGAGATATTGGCTAGGAGTCAGCAAATCAGAACAAGGTACTGTCTATGTGTCAACCAATCAGGGCGATGTACAGACTAGGAGCCAGCTAATCAGGGCAAGGTAAGGCTAGGAGTCAGCCAATCAGAGCAAAGTACAGGCTAGGAGTCAGCAAATCAGAACAAGATATTTTCTGTGTGTCAGCCAATCAGGGTAATGTGCAGACCAGGAGGCAGCCAATCAGGACAAGGTAAGGCTAGGAGTTAGCCAATTAATGCACTGTACAGGCTAGGAGTCAGCCTATTAAAGGTACAGTTTGGGTATCAGCCAATCAGGGCAATGCACAGGCTAGGAGTCAGCCAATCAAGACAAAGTATAGGCTAGGAGTCAGCCAATCAG
>NW_011494010.1:16299-16598 GCF_000754665.1 Bison bison bison | reverse complement strand
TGTCCAGCTATGTGGCCGCTTTTTCATTAGACATAGCTTTTAATGATGAACCTTCCTTGTGTTCTTTCTGCTGTCCTTGAACCCAGAGTAATCAATCATAGGTGTCTCAGTACTCTTAAGTTCAATTTCAAAGGATCTATTACAGATCCAATATCATAATAATAAAAAAATTATAAGATGTTTGGCACAAATGAAATATAACTTGAGTAGAGATATTACCAACATTAACCTGTAGAATCAAACAGCAGAGTTATTTTTTTTTAATTATTAATTTTTTAAGGTGACTGTTGAAGACATAG
>NW_011494010.1:15578-16199 GCF_000754665.1 Bison bison bison | reverse complement strand
TTTTTTTTTTTTTTTTTTTGCCACAGGGCTTGTGCCTCTTGACAGTGAGAGAGTAGAGTCCTAACTACTGGACCACCAGGGAATCCTGACTGCTTCTCTAATTGGGAATCTTTTTTCTTTCATATTTCTTGTTTCTTGAACCTAACATTTGGCCTTTTGCTTTCACTCTTTTGTGTATTAATATGTGAATTTTGATTGCCTTTCATAGTATACTGTGTGCTTGGACCTATGAACTTTCCCAGCTAAAGAGACAGTAATTTCAGTTTTGATCTTTTCATTAACCCCAGGGTTCTTTGGAAGTGTTAAATTTCTAAACAAACAGACTTTGTTTTATACATTTCTTGTTTTACTGATTGCTCTATAAAGAAAGCTGAGCGCCAAAGAATTGATGCTTTTGAACTGTGGTGTTGGAGAAGACTCTTGAGAGTCCCTTGGACTGCAAGGAAATCCAACCAGTCCATTCTAAAGGAAATCAGTTCTGAATATTCATTGGAAGGACTGACGCTGAAGTTGAAACTCCAATACTTTGGCCACCTGATGTGAAGAGCTGACTCATTGGAAAAGACCCTGATGCTGGGAAAGATTGAGGGCAGGAGGAGAAGGGGACGACAGAGGATGAGA
>NW_011494010.1:13424-15478 GCF_000754665.1 Bison bison bison | reverse complement strand
ATGGGGTCGCACAGAGTCGGACACAACTGAAGCGACTTAGCAGCAGCAGCAGCCCTGGCCTGCAATACTTGTGTGATCTTTCTGCCATGCTTGGTAATGGAAGACTTCCTCAGGCCAGAGCTCTTCTTTAGAATGTGAGAGTGGTATACACCTGCACTTCTGCCTCTTCTGGGGTTGGGGAGTTATCTGGGAATAGCCTTTAGCCAATGTTAGTCACTGAATCTTTGGGCATAATCATGGGTATGTTGAAGACTGATTCTGCAACTTGCTAGAAACTTTTAATCAGGCTTATTTTCTGGGGGAGATGGCTGGAGAAATGCAGGCGGCTTAGGGGTTAGGTTGGCTCCAGCAGGTCTTATGATAATGGGGCTTGTTGTCTGGGACAGCCTGGTTTGCTGGAGCCTAACAAGTTCATCTGGAACTGAACCAGTCTGGGGAATGAAGCAAATCTAACAGCTGTTTGATTTCCTGCATTTAGCTAGCTGTGAAGCTTCCAATTTACCTGGCAGTGTGTGTTGAATAAATAGGAAAATTTTATCCAAAATTTTTATCTCAGAGTTAAAATTCCCAGAGAAATAGTTAGCTTTCCAGGAGTCCTCTCCAAGTTGTAATAAACCACCTGCCTTCAGTTGGCAGAATCCACAGAAGTAGAATATTGGCCAACACAACTGTTCACATTTAATTTAATTTAATTGCTTACTCTTGCCTCCTCTCAGAACTCCATATACAGATTAAGTGGTCATCTTCTTAGTTTTTAAGGTGTTAGTGTTGGGTCTCTTGAGTTACGTTTGTTTTTCTTGAAGAGATGTAGATATAATAACCTTACTTGTGGATAACTGGAAAGAAAGATATCAAAACGCTACTTAGAATCTATCTGATACAAGAAATAACTTTAGAAACCTTGTGATTGAGTGTGAAAATCTGTAACTGATTTTAAGAAAACACAAATTTTATATAGGATTACATAGGTTAATATGCAAAGAGAGATGGAAGGAAATTAGGCAAACTAGAAGGAAATTTTTAGGTATCTGACGTCATCTTCAAGCAGAATGTCATGATTACCTGGCATCTGCATAATATACATCTTTTCTATTATTTCTTCTGTTTTTCCTGCTGTTGATTTTAGAATATGATTGTTCTCTTCTCATGTCTGCTTTATCTATAAATGTAAGTAACCCACTTTATCTATAAATGTATGTAGGGCTACCTATGTAATGGTAGCTTCATGTCTTAAAATGAAGCTTCATGTTTCAAATCATGGTGGTCTGGGGATCTTGTTGATCAAAAGGAATACAGGATGGAGTGAGGTTATGTGGTGGAGTTTATAGGCATATCAGTTAATACTGAAAAAGTTTGTCCTACCACAAAAGATTACCAGGAGAACTCAAGGAGGTCTCAGCTGCTTTGGGGAAGATTCCTGTTACCAGAAACAAAAATAAGTATCAATAGTATAAATAAATGTGTGGATATAGGAGATGTTGGGTAGAGGTGGGTCTTGACTTGGGACACTGCATAGCGACAGTTCAGGTTCATATGGGCAGAAAGGAGGGGCTGAGCACTCTGCATGGTAATGAAAAATAGGTAAATAGATTGCAGAGCAAAACTGAGGGTGTGTTATTTCTAGACATCACAGACACACAGATTTAGTTTTTTGCTAGTATAAATGGAATTTTTGCCCATTGTATTTTCCAGCTGGTTACTGCTGGCATGCAGAGAAACTAATTTTTTAGCATGTATATAATACGAATGACAGCTTATGCAGCTCTTTCTTTAGTTTTAATAGGTTTTTTTTGGAGTTTTCTGGAAAGACAATTTTGTAAATGATTATAAATTTATGTCCTTTACCTAGCTTACCTAAAATTACTTTGGTTTTTATTTCATCAAAAATAGCTATTAACACTTAACTTTGACCTTTTGGTATTTGTGTGGATACACATGCAGTTTCTGGTGGTAGAAGGTCTTCATATTACATAATCCTTAAATTTCTGGAATAAAACTCTATTTTGGAAGATTTTTCTTTTGAAATGTCTGTTTTCCATAGAGTATATTTTAAT
>NW_011494010.1:11480-12290 GCF_000754665.1 Bison bison bison | reverse complement strand
TTTAATAATTGAGTTTCAATTTTGGAGATTGAACATTTTGTGTGTGTGTGTGTTATAAAATAACTCACCTATTCAAAACCAGTGAATAATTAATGCTCATCCCTTATGTAAAGGAGGATCAAAAGGGAGTTGTTTTGATTACAATGAGTCTTGATTTTGTACTCTGACAATAATTCAGCTGCCTGTGAGATTTACCCATAGGCCATGCCCCATGAAGTCATAAATTCCAGGTTTGTTTACCATAAGCAGCCAAGACAGATCAGGTGTATCCTGTGAAAACATTCCAAATTCTCTTAGCGAATAATATCAGTGTAGAAGATTTGGCTAGATTGTTTTTCTCCCCAGGAAAGAGGGGATGGAATATGGACAGGCTATTAGTATTTTCCTTCCTAATTGTTAAAGACATAATTCCAAATAAACAAAAGGGAAAGTGTTTAAAATCTGAAAATAAAATTCCAGGTGCTTTCAAAACAAACTCAAAGCAGAAATAAAGGTAATAAAGAGGAAATAAAGGCTAGAGATACTAAGTTAATCCTCAGCAATGATAGAAAAATATAAGTTAATATGTCCCTTCTCATCTCATTCTCCCCTTTACTCCTTACCTCCCTGCCTCCATGGTTCACTCTACATTTCTCAGGCTTGCCTAAGTTTCTTTTTTGCCTGAGCCTTTGCATGGCCTGATCCTTCTACTCCAAATATCCTTCTGTCAGTGTTAGTCACGCATTTGTGTCTGACTCTTTGCGACCCCGTGAACTGTAACCCACCAGGATTCTCCATCCATGAGATTCTCCAGGCAAGAATACTGAAGTG
>NW_011494010.1:10363-11380 GCF_000754665.1 Bison bison bison | reverse complement strand
GGAAAGCCCATCTGTCACTTTACCCTTCTGTATTGAAATTTTGGTGTATGTGGGATTTCTGTATATACAAAATTTATCAATTTTTATTTCTCCTGTTACTTGTGTCGATTTGATTATTAGACCAGCAGAAGGACCTTTGAAGGCTAGAGGAAAATCCTTTCTCCCTAGTACTTTCAACCCATACATTTTAGAGACCTGACAGACTAAAGGCATTTGTGTACAATTACATTTTTATGCCTTTTTGTTTACTGCCAATACTTTTTCATCAGAATATTTAATTTCATTCCTCCTGCATCCACCTCCTTTATGCATTGTTTATAATTGTGAATATATATTCTTCACAGCAGGGCTCTGTGATTTGAATAGTTGGCTGCATTCAATATTAATAAAAGGTTGGTCTTTATTAGATTTCTCCACCTTTGTGTCCTAGTACACTGCTTTATGTATAGTATTTGTCAAGAGACTAAAAGAAAAAGTACTATAAGGGGATTTAGATGCTTCTCTGTCATTTTTAAAATGTTTTCTATGATCTGAAATACAATACAGACTTATTTCTGTATTTTTGATTGGGGGTAGAGGCTTGAGGGGGAAGGATGTGACAGTTAACAGTAAATAGTGTTACTTTCCAAGTGTTTTTGGATTTAGGAAAGAAAGCTCATTATACCAGAATCAAATTAGAAGAGTAAATAAAGCCACCATGCGAACCTTACCATATTTTCATAATGTTCTGCCTGCCACTAGACCAGTGGTTCTTCAACCAGGGGTGATTTTTCTTACCTACCGGACATTTGACAATGTGTGGAGACATTTTTGTTTGGCACAACTGGTTAGGGGGCAGAGGGGTCAGGTGCTGCCAGCCTCTGAGGAGTGGTGACCAGAGATGCTGCTAAACATCTTCTAGTGCACAGGACAGCACCCACAGCAGAGTTGCCTGCTCCGAATGGCCAAGTTGAGAAACCCTGCCTTGGGGGAAGCACCAACTTTTGCTTTAGCTCTGGTCATTCAGAAGGAGCATCC
>NW_011494010.1:8501-10263 GCF_000754665.1 Bison bison bison | reverse complement strand
TACTGAAGTGGGTAGCCATTCCCTTCTCCAGGGGATCTTCTCGACCCAGGGATTGAACCTGGGTCCCTGCCATTGCAGGCAGATTCTTTACTGTCTGAGCCACCAGGTTATTGGATATCTCATTCCTTCTTGTAAATGACAGCACCATATAATCATTGAGACTGTACATTTTGAATCAGATTCTGTGGATTCAGAGACTGCCTCCACCACTAAATAGCAGGGTTATGTAGCCTCTCTATGCCTCAGTTTTGCCATCTATAAAATGGAGAGAAATACACTTATTTCCTAGAATTATGAGAATTAAATCTATAGTTTGTGATACATAATAGCTATTAGTTATTATGGTCATTCGTAAGTTAGTTACTTGTTCACTCTTTGTCTTATTCACTGTATTATTTATGTATTTTTGGCTGTGCTGGGTCTTTGTTGCTGCACATGGACTTTCTCTAGTTATGGAGAGCAGAGGTTCCTCTCCAGTTCTGGTGTGCAGGCTTCTCAGTGGTGGCTTCTCTTGTTCTGGAGCAGGGGTTCTAGGGCACATGGGCTTCAGTACTTGTGGCTCTGGGGCCTGCTTGCCCTATGGCATGTGGGATCTTCCTGGTCCAGGGATCAAACCCATGTCCCCTGCACTGGCAGGCGGATTCTTAACCACTGGACCACCAGGGTGGCCCTCAGTGTGTAATTTAAGTATTTGAAAAGTATTTATTATCTCTGTGAATTCTTTTTTTTTTTTCAGCATGGAAGTTAACTAAACTCACCATTGGCAATGCCCACCAAATTGATTATATAGATGTTGGTGTCCACAGTACTCAAACAGTTTCATTATTTTGAGAGTGAAGAAACACTCTAGAACAAGTTAATGATACTATCACTAAGTGCTCCATCAGCACCTCTCTGATTGTACCTAAACAAGTTTTCCACAATTTTCTTTGTGATTGAACGTGAACATTAATAGGCTGTTACCTTAAGCTTTATTTTTAGTCTCAGAGGCAGCGTTCCTTAACAAAAGACGTATTGTTTTGGATACTGTAAGCTTCGTTACACTCGACCCTGGCTGCTCTTTACAATTTGGATCAACATTTATTGACCAACATGATCCAGTTTACTCATTTGGATTCAGTCAATATGATTGACCTGCTATTAATCTCAATGGAAGTCAATAAATTTATATTCAGACATTAATGACTTATTGGATTGAAAGCTTTATGAAGCGATTCAAGGCGATATCTTGTTAGCTACATTAGTTCTGTCATTCATTTGACTTGGTGATTCTGGCCTTGACTGAATAGAAGGTTGAAGCTGAGTTTTAGCAAAGTTATAGAATTAAACTGAATTCAAAGATGTTCTGGAAGAGCTTTTGACATCAAGCATTGCAAGCTGCAGAATGGGTAAGGATACAGATGGCAGCATTTTAAAATGATGAGATTTTTGAAGGAAGCCTCCCCAAGACATGCCACTTCGGCATGTGGATTATTTTGAACTAAAGGCGGTGGAGACCCTGTGGAAACCACTGTCCCTCCCTTAACTACCTAGAAGAGTTTAAATTGGGGGGTCTTTTCCAGGATAATTATTAGCAGAGACAAATTTTATCTGAGTTACCCATCTATATAGCAGGGGGAAAAAATCTAATTACCAAACATCTGCTCTTGTTCTTCTTGTCCTGCTTTCCTCCCCTTGGAAGCCCCAGGCCCCTTTCCCATTCCTTAGCTCAGGTTGGCATATATACCTCACTTTGTTGTTGTTGTTGTTGTGTAGTCACTAA
>NW_011494010.1:6256-7160 GCF_000754665.1 Bison bison bison | reverse complement strand
CATCCCATTGACTTTTTATTACTTTAAACTTGTTCTGGAAATTATTATTAACTACGTCATGAACTCAACAGATAGTATTTTTTCCCTTAGAACTCCCACTTTAATTTTAGGAAGGTTCTTCCTGAGCCAGCATAGAGAAAAACTGAGAAATATTTCATTTTGGATTCAGTGCAAAGCAAAAGATCTTTAGGTTACTTTGGAGACCAGATCTCTTAAAGGTTTTAGTTTGTCTGAGGCTTTAGTTTGTTTTCTATTCAGTTGATTACCAAAATAATCATTCTAGGGTGTGCAGTTATTTCTGGCAGCATCAGTGTTCTTTAGTTTTTTTTTTCCTTGTTAGTACACATAATATTATTTCTTAATGAGTTTCCACTGACATTTTCAACCACTGCCTCTGATTTTTGGACATTTTTTCTATCTAAGAATTAAATTGACAAGAGATGGATTAATACAGGAGAATCAAACAAAAGTTTAATAATATGTATACATGAGAGAGATCTGGGAAAACTGAGTAACGCACTGAAATGGCTTAAGCCCTCATCTTAAATACCATCAGCTAAAGACAAAAGATGTTGAAGGTGGGGAAAGTTAGTTATATAAGGTTCCCAGGAAAAGCACAGTAGACAAGGGTATGGTTGTTACACAGATGCAAGTCATTTGTCTTCTCCAACGATAAGAATTTGTAGAGATTTGACCATCTTCCACCTTCTGGTACAAGAGTAAGACACCCATAAAAATGTAAATTTCTGTCAGAAAAGTAACTCTTGTCTGGCTTTCAGAATCTTTCCCTTGTCTACTGTTTCTTAGCAAGTAACCAGCTTAAAATAATTAATATATCAAAGAGACATATTTTAGACTGGCAAATTCTGCACCCCTAGAGTATGATAAAGCCATGGGCAACAAG
>NW_011494010.1:4450-6156 GCF_000754665.1 Bison bison bison | reverse complement strand
GTCTCAAAAAAAAAAAAAAAAAAGTCAAAAGCCATCTTACTGGGATTTGGATGCCAGTTTCTTTTCTAGAACAGAGAAGGAGAGGAGGTGAGGAAGTAAAGTTAAAAAGGTCATTTATCTGGCAAAATAGGAGGGCATGTGTTAATTTCTTCTTTTCTGCAGTCATTCACAGGTGGACAGGGTCACATTGTCTCCCTGTGAGTTGAACAAAGGCGCTTTAGTTTAACATCCTGGCAGAGGGGCAGGGTCCCCTGAGGCAGGACATTATGTATGATTATAATAACAAAAGCCACGAAAAGCAAAGGTTACAGTCAAAGAAACAGATCCAACATGGAGTCAGAATTGGCTCTTTCTTGTTATAATCTGGGTCCTTCAGTAAAAAATAAAACAAAGCAAAGCAGTTAAAATGGGGGAGGGGGGCAGCCTACCAATACAACTATAACAAAAAACCTCAGGTTTAATATTTGTAATATATTGAATAACTCTGGGCTGACCATATATCCTGATTTATGACTGTTGATTTTTTTTAGTGCTTCTTTTCACTTTCAAAAATGTTCCTGTTTGGGTTGGAAAGTATATCATTATCCAAAGAAGCATGGGTGACTGTTTTCTTAAGGTAATTCAGTTCACCACAACAGTTTTTTTATCTTCCTCTCACAAAAATAAACCATCTTTGATGTTTTAAAAGACATTTAAGACCATTTTTTCTTACAATCTTGTTGTGTATAGATGATTTTAATTATTTGAAAGGGTTTTGTTAAATATAAGATTGTAATTTAGTTTTTGATAGATCATTATATCCTCTGTCTTTGCAACGATTTGTACAATTTTCCTATGCTGTAAAAATAGTAACAAATTATTGCTCAGTTGATTTTGAGAAATTGTTCTTTTAAAGAGCTTATATAGGAAAATAATATTTAAGATTCCTGACGCAGCTTGTTACTGAGTTCATAGATGTATTTGAATGTATCTCTTCATTTATTTTGAATCTTGAAGAGGAGCAGAATTTTCCACCTCAAAAATGTTTCCTTGGCATGATGATTGTTTTAAGGTAATTATTTTTAAGAAAAAGCAGACATAGGAGAGACTTCGAAAACTGAGAAGTTACCCATTTATAAGAAATATTTACATGTATATGGAAATCTCCATTTGTAAGGGCATCTGCCTCTCTCTACCAGGAAGAGAAAGATGGCTCTAAGTCTCTAGAAACTCTTATTAATGGAAAAAGCAGAGAATTAATCTGCATTACAACTTTACCCTTGTTTACTGGGCTTTGCCTGAAAACCTCCAATAACTGGCCTTCCCCACCCTCTGATATCTTCTTTTGTCTTTAGCTGGAGATGGTATTTAAGATGGTGGCTTGGGCCACTTCAAGGAGTAACTCAGTTTTCCTGGATATCTCCCGTATATATAGGAGGGATACATGTCATTAAACTTATATTTGTTTTCCTCTGGCTAATCTGTCTTTTATTACAGGGGGCATTTCAGCCAAGAACCTAGAAGAGTAGAAGGAAATTTTTTTTCCTCCCCTACAATCTCATATCATCATACCCCTTGAGAATCTGATAAAGGCTAAGAATATTTTCCCATCTTGATGAAAGTAAAAGAGGAGAGTGAAAAAGCTGGTCTAAAACTCAACATTCAAAAAACAAAGATCATGTCATCTCGTCCCATCACTTCATGGCAAATAGATGAGGAAACGGTGG
>NW_011494010.1:3807-4350 GCF_000754665.1 Bison bison bison | reverse complement strand
TGCAGCCTTGAAATTAAAAGACACTTGCTCCTTGGAAGAAAAGCTATGGCCAACCTAGACAGCATATTAAAAAGCAGAGACATTACTTTGCTGACAAAGGTCCATATAGTTGAAGCTATGGTTTTTCCAGTAGTCATATGTGGATGTGAGAGTTGGACCATAAAGAAGACTGAGCACCAAAGAATTAATGCTTTTGAACTGTGGTGTTGGAGAACCATCTCTCCCCATCATCAAACCAATGTACTTAACTGCTTACACTCTGGCTGGACTGCGCCCTCTTTGTATTCCTTGTCTGTAAACACAGCTCACCATAAATCCTCAATGGATTCAGCTGTAGCTTGCTACAGCATCCATTTCCTGCAATATAATTTCTCTGCTATTCCTGAATAAACTCAAATTACCAGAATTTGAGTTTGCTTCAAGTTTACCTCTTTATTAAGCTTGACAGAATGAAAGAATGCTTTGGGATCTGAGTTAGATACTTCATATCTTGTCACTTTTCTTTTGTCTTTCTTTCTGTGTTTTTTCCTGTTTTTTCTTTCC
>NW_011494010.1:771-1190 GCF_000754665.1 Bison bison bison | reverse complement strand
ATTTTTTTAATTGAAGTTTAATTTTGACTAGGAGGCTTGGCTTTCTATGAATTAAGTTATTTCTATTTCTTTTTTAACTTGTTTATTTTACAGTAGTTCTCAACCTTGCTAAATATCAGTCACATTTTGAGTTCTGAAAAATTATAGCTATCTATGGCCATTCTTCATCTGTACTTTTATTGATTTATTTTTAAATTCCTGTGCTTCTAAAAGGTTCCCTGATGGTTCTAATTATGTTCTTGTGAATAAATCTAGGTTGCTTGAATATTTTTATCTGTACTGCCTCTTGTTGGTTTTTGAATCCCCAAATAGCCAGGTTAAAATGAGAATGAATCTAACAATTCAAGATAAGTTCACTACCATCTCTATCTCCTGTTACATGTGTATGTAACATGCCTTTGTATCCCCTGTTTCATCTG
>NW_011494010.1:0-173 GCF_000754665.1 Bison bison bison | reverse complement strand
AATGCAGGAGACCCGGGTTCAATCCCTGGGTTGGGAATATCTCCTGGAGAAGGAAATGGCAACTCACTCCAGTATTCTTGCCTGGGAAATCCCATGGACAGAGGAGCCTGGTAGACAACAGTCCATGGGGTCGCAAAGAGTTGGACACGACTGAGCGACTTCACTTTCACTTT
>NW_011494009.1:76228-77209 GCF_000754665.1 Bison bison bison | reverse complement strand
TGACTTTGTGCCAGTACCATACTGTCTTGATGACTGTGGCTTTGTAGTAGAGCCTGAAGTCAGGTAGGTTGATTTCTCCAGTTCCATTCTTCTTTCTCAAGATCGCTTTGGCTATTCGAGGTTTTTTGTATTTCCATACCAATTGTGAAATTATTTGTTCTAGCTCTGTGAAGAATACCGTAGGTAGCTTGATAGGGATTACATTGAATCTATAAATTGCTTTGGGTAGTATACTCATTTTCACTATATTGATTCTTCCAATCCATGAACATGGTATATTTCTCCATGTATTAGTGTCCTCTTTGATTTCTTTCACCAGTGTTTTATAGTTTTCTATATATAGGTCTTTAGTTTCTTTAGGTAGATATATTCCTAAGTATTTTATTCTTTCCGTTGCAATGGTGAATGGAATTGTTTCCTTAATTTCTCTTTCTATTTTCTCATTATTAGTGTATAGGAATGCAAGGGATTTCTGTGTGTTGATTTTATATCCTGCAACTTTACTGTATTCATTGACTAGTTCTAGTAATTTTCTGGTGGAGTCTTTAGGGTTTTCTATGTAGAGGATCATGTCATCTGCAAACAATGAGAGTTTTACTTTTCTTTTCCAATGTGGATTCCTTTTATTCCTTTTTCTGCTCTGATTGCTGTGGCCAAAACGTCCAAAACTATGTTGAATAGTAATGGTGAAAGTGGGCACCCTTGTCTTGTTCCTGACTTTAGAGGAAATGCTTTCAATTTTTCACCATTGAGGATAATGTTTGCTGTGGGTTTGTCATATATAGCTTTTATTATGTTGAGGTATGTTCCTTCTATTCCTGCTTTCTGGAGAGTTTTTATCATAAATGGATGTTGAGTTTTGTCAAAGGCTTTCTCTGCATCTATTGAGATAATCATATGGTTTTTATTTTTCAACTTTGTTAATGTGGTGTATTACACTGATTGATTTGTGGATATTGAAGTATCCTTGCATCCCTGGGA
>NW_011494009.1:75857-76128 GCF_000754665.1 Bison bison bison | reverse complement strand
ATATTGTATTAGTTTTTCCAAATATCGAAACTAATCCGTCACAGGTATACCTGTGTTCCCCATCATGAACGCTCCTCCCTCCTCCCTCCCCATACCCTCCCTCTGGGTCATCTCAGTGCACCAGCCCCAAGCATCCAGTACCGTGCATCGAACCTGGACTGGTGACTCATTTCATACATGATATTATACATGTTTCAATGCTATTCTCCCAAATCCTCCCCTCTCTCCCTCTCCCACACGAGTCCATAAGACTGATCTATACATCAGTGTC
>NW_011494009.1:60038-75168 GCF_000754665.1 Bison bison bison | reverse complement strand
TTTTTAATAGTTTTTCTTCTGTAATTGAGATCTAATCTTACTGCATTGTGGTCAGAGAAGATGCTTGGAATGATTTCTATTTTTTTGAATTTCCCAAGGCTACATTTATGGCCCAGGATGTGATCTATCCTGGAGAAGGTTCCATGTGCGCTTGAGAAAAAGGTGAAATTCATTGTTTTGGGATGAAATGTCCTATAGATATCAATTAGGTCTAACTGGTCTATTGTATCATTTAACGTTTGTGTTTCCTTGTTAATTTTCTGTTTAGTTGATCTATCCATAGATGTGAGTGGGTATTAAAGTCTCCCACTATTATTGTGTTATGGTGAATTTCCCCTTTCATACTTGTTAGCCTTTGTCTTACATATATTTATAATTGTTATATCTTCTTCTTGGATTGATCCTTTGATCATTATGTAGTGACCGTCTTTGTCTCTTTTCACAGCCTTTGTTTTAAAGTCTATTTTATCTGATATGAGTATTGCTACTCCTGCTTTCTTTTGGTCCCTATTTGCATGGAAAATCTTTTTCCAGCCCTTCATTTTCAGTCTGTATGTGTCCCCTGTCTTGAGGTGGGTCTCTTGTAGACAACATATGTAGGGGTCTTGTTTTTGTATCCATTCAGCCAGTCTTTGTCTTTTGGTTGGGGCATTCAACCCATTTACGTTTAAGGTAATTACTGATAAGTATGATCCTGTTGCCATTTACTTTATTGTTTTGGTTTTGAATTTATACACCGTTTTTGTGTTTCCTGTCTAGAGAATATCCTTTAGTATTTGTTGGAGAGCTGGTTTGGTGGTGCAGAATTCTCTCAGCTTTTGCTTGTCTGAGAAGCTTTTGATTTCTCCTTCATATTTGAATGAGATCCTTGCTGGGTACAATAATCTGGGCTGTAGGTTATTTTCTTTCATCACTTTAAGTATGTCTTGCCATTCCCTCCTGCCTTGGAGAGTTTCTATTGAAAGATCAGCTGTTATCCTTATGGGAATTCCCTTGTGTGTTATTTGTTGTTTTTCCCTTGCTGCTTTTAATATTTGTTCTTTGTGTTTGATCTTTGTTAATTTGATTAATATGTGTCTTGGGGTGTTTGGCCTTGGGTTTATTCTGTTTGGGACTCTCTGGGTTTCTTGGACTTGAGTGATTATTTCCTTCCCCATTTTAGGGAAGTTTTCAACTATTATCTCCTCAAGTATTTTCTCATGGTCTTTCTTTTTGTCTTCTTCTTCTGGGACCCCTATGATTTGAATGTTGTAGTGTTTAATATTGTCCTGGAGGTCTCTGAGATTGTTCTCATTTCTTTTAATTGGTTTTTCTTTTTTCCTCTCTGATTCATTTATTTCTACCATTCTATCTTCTAATTCACTAATCTTATCTTCTGCCTCTGTTATTCTACTATTTGTTGCCTCCAGAGTGTTTTTTATTTCATTTATTGCATTATTCATTATATATAGACTCTTTTTTATTTCTTCTAGGTCCTTGTTAAACCTTTCTTGCATCTTCTCAATCCTTGTCTCCAGGCTATTTACCTGTGATTCCATTTTGATTTCAAGATTTTGGATCAATTTCACTATCATTATTCAGAATTCTTTATCAGATAGATTCCCTATCTCTTCCTCTTTTGTTTGGTTTGGTTGGCATTTATCCTGTTCCTTTACCTGCTGGGTATTCCTCTGTCTCTTCATCTCGTTTAAATTGCTGAGTTTGGGGTGTCCTTTCTGTATTCTGGCAGTTTGTGGAGTTCTTTTTATTTTGGCATTTCCTCACTGTGTGTGGGTTTGTACAGGTGGCTTGTCAAGGTTTCTTGGTTAGGGAAGCTTGTGTTGGTGTTCTGGTGGGTGGAGCTGTATTTCTTCTCTCTGGAGTGCAATGAAGTGTCCAGTAGTGAGGTATGAGATGTCTATGGTTTTGGAGTGACTTTGGGCAGCCTGTATCTTGGAGCTCACGGCTGTGTTCTTGTGTTGCTGGAGAATTTGCTTGGTATGTCTTGCCCTGGAACTTGTTGGCCCTTGTGTGGTGCTTGGTTTCAGTGTAGGTATGGAGGTGTTTGATGAGCTCCTGTCAATTAATGTTCCCTGGAGTCAGGGTTTGGACTTAAGCCTCCTGCTTCCAGTTATCGGTCCTATTTTTACAGTCGTTTCAAAACTTCTCCTTCTATACAGCACCATTGATAAAACATCTACGGTAAAGATGAAAAGTTTCTCCACCGTGAGGGTCACCCAGGGAGGTTCACAGCATTACATGGAGAAGAGAAGAGGGAGGAGGGAGTTAGAGGTGACCTGAATGAGATGAGGTGGAATCAATAGAGGAGAGAATGGGCTAGCCAGTAATCACTTCCTTATGTGCACTCCACAACTGGACCGCTCAGAGATGTTCACGGAGTTATACAGAGAAGAGAAGAAGGAGGAAGGAGACAGAGGTGGCCAGGAGGATAAAAGGGGGGAATGAAAAGGAGGGAGACCGATCTAGCCAGTAATCAGTTCCCTAAGTGTTCTCCACCATCTGGAACACACAGAAATTCACAGAGTTGGGTAGAGTAGAGAGGGTTTAGGGAGGAGACACAGGCGACCTGGTGGAGAAAAAGGAGAGTCCAAAGGGAGAGAGAGCAGTCAAGCCAGTAATCTCACTCCCTAGTGAAAAATGAGTACTGAAGACTGGATTCTTAAAGGTACAGAATTGGTAACAAATACATAAAAGCAGAAATTAAAAATCTAGAGTAGAGTTTGGAATTTCAAAAATACAATGTTAAAGAAAAGAAGAAGGAAAAGAAAGAGAGAAAAAACAAACAAACAAAAACAAACAAAGTCGCAAAAATTATAAAAAAAATATAGGTACAAAATTGATAACAAATACCAAAAAGCTAAAATTAAAAATCTAGAGTAGAGTTTGGAATTTCAAAAATACAATGTTAAAGAAAAGAAGAAGGAAAAGAAAGAGAGAAAAAACAAACAAACAAAAACAAACAAAGTCGCAAAAATTATAAAAAAAATATAGGTACAAAATTGATAACAAATACCAAAAAGCTAAAATTAAAAATCTAGAGTAGAGTTTGGAATTTCAAAAATACAATGTTAAAGAAAAGAAGAAGGAAAAGAAAGAGAGAAAAAACAAACAAACAAAAACAAACAAAGTCGCAAAAATTATAAAAAAAATATAGGTACAAAATTGATAACAAATACCAAAAAGCTAAAATTAAAAATCTAGAGTAGAGTTTGGAATTTCAAAAATACAATGTTAAAGAAAAGAAGAAGGAAAAGAAAGAGAGAAAAAACAAACAAACAAAAACAAACAAAGTCGCAAAAATTATAAAAAAAATATAGGTACAAAATTGATAACAAATACCAAAAAGCTAAAATTAAAAATCTAGAGTAGAGTTTGGAATTTCAAAAATACAATGTTAAAGAAAAGAAGAAGGAAAAGAAAGAGAGAAAAAACAAACAAACAAAAACAAACAAAGTCGCAAAAATTATAAAAAAAATATAGGTACAAAATTGATAACAAATACCAAAAAGCTAAAATTAAAAATCTAGAGTAGAGTTTGGAATTTCAAAAATACAATGTTAAAGAAAAGAAGAAGGAAAAGAAAGAGAGAAAAAACAAACAAACAAAAACAAACAAAGTCGCAAAAATTATAAAAAAAATATAGGTACAAAATTGATAACAAATACCAAAAAGCTAAAATTAAAAATCTAGAGTAGAGTTTGGAATTTCAAAAATACAATGTTAAAGAAAAGAAGAAGGAAAAGAAAGAGAGAAAAAACAAACAAACAAAAACAAACAAAGTCGCAAAAATTATAAAAAAAATATAGGTACAAAATTGATAACAAATACCAAAAAGCTAAAATTAAAAATCTAGAGTAGAGTTTGGAATTTCAAAAATACAATGTTAAAGAAAAGAAGAAGGAAAAGAAAGAGAGAAAAAACAAACAAACAAAAACAAACAAAGTCGCAAAAATTATAAAAAAAATATAGGTACAAAATTGATAACAAATACCAAAAAGCTAAAATTAAAAATCTAGAGTAGAGTTTGGAATTTCAAAAATACAATGTTAAAAAAAAGAAAAGAAAGAAAGAGAAAAAAAAAAAAACTCACAAAAATTATATAAAAAAAATATAGGTACAAAATTGATAACAAATACCAAAAAGTTAAAATTAAATATCTAGAGTAGAGTTTGGAATTTCAAAAATGCAATGTTAAAGAAAAGAAGAAAAAAAGTCAAAAAAATTATAAAAAATATATATATGAAGTTTGCTTTAAAAAAAATAGGGTCTTTTTTTTTTTTGCTAAGTAATAGTAGGTTATAAAATTGAAAATTAAAGGAATAATAGAGGACTTAAAATTCTTTAAAAAATTTAAAAGAAAGACAGAAAGAAAGAATGATCATAAAAATAGTAAAAATATATCTAGGACTTTCTCTAGTTTTGTTGTGGGTATTGTGGGTTCAGTTCATTTTCGGCTAGTTCCTTCGTCTGACTTATATTTCTCAAGATCTATAGGCCCCTTCCTATGTAGTCGGTATTAACCACAGGGTTTTAATCTATTGCCTGTAGCTTCCAAGGCGGTTCCCTCTGTTATAGATTCTTCTGTTTGCTGGTCTCTTCATTGTCTGGTTTCCACCCTGACACAAAGGGGACGGTGGAGGACACTTTTTGTTTTTTTAGGCTCACTTGTTCAGTCATGCTGTGGAGAGGGAGGGACGATGCAAGCAAATAACACTGGCATGTGCTCACAGTGCCTCAGCCACACTGGGCCTGCCCCCGCTCACAGCGCATGTAGCCTCCCTGCCCACACTGCTCAGGCTCTAGGCTGCTCCGCCAGGAACCATCTGTGTCCAGCCCTGGGCTGCTTGTACCTCCCAGGTCCAAGCCTCTCAGGTTCAGGCACTCGGGTAGTCCTCAGGGGCACAGACTTGGTTGGGCCTGCGTTTTGTGCCCTTCCCAGGTCCAAGCATCTCAGGTGATGAGGTGTTTGGTGAGCGTGACTGTTGCGACTTATCACCTCCCTGCCGCTCAGTTATCTAGGTGTACGACTGGCGCACCTTCTCAGGCAGGTGTTGACCGTCCAGTCACCCAAGAAGTTTTAGTTAGCAAAGAAGCCTGCTTACAGTTTTATAGATAATGTCTCTCTGGGGCTGCGATTGCCCCCTTCCAGCTCTGGCTGCCTGTCACCGGAGGGGGATGGTCTCTAGCCGGCTATCTCTGTTCAGTCCTCTGTTCGGTGCGCGGGCCTGGCGGTGTCTTAGGTTAGGGCTGGCTTTTCGCGTGGTAGATATCCCACAGTCTGGCTTGCTAGCCCAAATTATTTCGCTCACATAGCGCTTGGGGTATTCAGGCCAGATCCTTACTCTAAGCGATGCAGCCCACGCTGCGCCTCCCTGCCCAGCCCCTGCTTGCTAGTGGCGTGTGCAGGCGTCTACACTGCTTCTCTGCTGGGGGAGTTACCATAGGGCTCGTAATCTGCGGTTTTTAATTGTTTATTTATTTTTCCTCCCTGTTATGTTGCCCTCTGTGCTTCCAAGGCTCGGCACAGATTCAGCAGTGAGAAGGTTTCCTGGTGTTTGGAAACTTCTTTCTTTTTAAGACTCCCTTCCTGGGATGGAACTCTGTCCCTCCCTCTTTTGTCTCTTTTTTTGTCTTTTATATTTTTTCCTACCTCCTTTCGAAGACTTGGGTTGCTTTTCTGGGTGCCTGATGGCCTCTGCCGGCATTTAGAAGTTGTTTTGTGGAATTCACCTGTCGTTTAAATGTTCTTTTGATGAATTTGTGGGGGAGAAAGTGTTCTCCCCGTCCTACTCCTCTGCCATCTTAGCTCCTCCCTTGCCTTGGGTTTATTCTATTTGGGACTCTCTAGTTTTCTTGGACTTGGGTGTCTATTTCCTTCCCCATTTTAGGGAAGTTTTCAACTATTATCTCCTCAAGGATTTTCTCATGGCCTTTCTTTTTGTCTTCTTCTTCTGGGACTCCTGTGATTTGAATGTTGGGGCGTTTAACATTGTCCCAGAGGTCTCTGAGGTTGTCCTCACTTATTTTAATTCTTTTTCCTTTTTCCCTCTCTGCTTCATTTATTTCTACCATTCTATCTTCCACCTCACTTATCCTGTCTTCTGCCTCTGTTATTCTACTGTTGGTTCCCTCCAGAGTGCTTTTGATCTTAGTTATTGCATTATTCATTATATATCAACTCTTTTTTATTTATTCTGGGTCCTTGTTAAACCTTTCTTGCATCTTCTCAATCCTTGTCTCCAGTTTATTTATCTGTAATCCATTTTGTTTTCAAGATTTTCCAATCATTTTTACTATTCTTATTCTGAATTCTTTTTCAGGTGTACTCCCTCTCTCTTCCTCTTTTGTTTGGTTTGGTGGGCATTTATCATGTTCCTTTATAAAGCAGTACATTTATTTTACATTTCAGGTTTATGCAATAATTGAAACCAAACATATGAGGATCCTCTTTGTAGACAATTTAGGGAACTTGTTTAAATGAATTGAAAACCATGAACCTCAATTTTAATATTGATTATATACAAAATTGGGGTTTTCTAATCTTTAAGAATATATCTGCAATATATTTGAAATAACTATATACTTTGTGATGTCTATACATACTTATATGTTAAATAATCTCAATACAGTCCCTTTTCATGGGTAGTGTGGAACATGTTTCTCAAACTAAGTCCAAGGGAAAAGTAGAGATGAGATGAGATGTTACTATGTTGTGCGCTCAGTCGCTCAGTCATGGTCAACTCTTTGTGACCCCATGGACTGTATGTAGCCTGCCAAGCTCCTCTGTCCATGGAATTCTCCAAGCAAGAATAATGGAATGGGTGGCCATTTCCTTCTCCAGTTACTATATTACTTTCACTCAAAGAAATTATCTGTTGAAGAAAGAAGCATTAGTTTAAGATGTGAGCATTTTCTCTATTTCAAAATACCAAATAGTGTTTAAACATCTCTACTGGATGACTTGATGTGCTGAATTTTACAATTTGGTCCAACCTAGAAGAATTTTTTTTTCCATATGACTTTTAGAGATTCTTTAACGTCCTTATTTCTCAAACTGTAGATGAGGGGGTTTAACATGGGAATCACAATGCCATAAAACATGGAGGCCACTTTCATATTCTCCTGGGAATTATTAGAATGAGGTTGTAAGTACGTGTAAGAGAGGGTTCCATAGAAAATGGTGACTGCAGCCAGGTGGGAGGCACAGGTGGAGAAGGCTTTTTTCCTCCCTGTAGTAGAGGACATCTTTAGGATGGTAGTGATGATATTTCCATAGGAAAAGATGATAACCAACTCGGTAAATATTAAGTTAAATCCCACAAAGACAGCAAGTAGCATGATGTTGATGTCAATGTTGGAGCATGAAAGGGCAAGAATTGGAGGGACATCGCAGAAAAAGTGATTGATAGTATTACCCTTGCAAAAGACCAGTGAAAATGTAAAACCTGTGTGCACAGATGCATTTATGAAGCCCATGATGTATGAACCAGCTACCAATGGGATGCAGACTCTTCGGGACATGACTGTGGGATAGTGAAGCGGGTTACAGATGGCCACATAACGGTCCACCGCCATAGTAGCAAGGAGGTAACAGTCACTGGTCCCAAATGTTGCATAAATCAATAACTGCATGACACAGCCCTTGAATGATATTAATTTGCTTCCTACTGTGAAGTTTTGCAGCATCTTGGGAGCGATAGCAGAAGTATAACAGATATCTACAAAAGCTAAATGTTGTAGGAAAAAGTACATTGGTGTTTGGAGTCTGGAATCTGTCTTGATGAGTAGGATCATTCCAATATTACCCACCATGGAGGTCACATAGATGACCAGAAATCCAGTGAAGAGGAAATACTGATACTTATATTGTGCACCAAATCCCAGTAGAAAGAATTCAGTCACTTCAGTGCTATTTCCTTCTGTCATGAGTAAAAAAGTCTAGAAAGGACCAAGATGAGGACCAAGAACAGACAAGAAATCTTTGTGATTTGTTGAGTAGTAAAAGGTCTTAACTCTTCATGTCACTTTGTAAAAAATAGATTTTTATGGCAATCACTCATAACAAGGTTTATTTCTTTCCAAATATTTCTTTCTATTTTCTTGATAAGAAACCACCACATAAAAGTAACATGTAAGCCTTGGATTCAGTTTTGAAACAAAGAAGTTTTCACAGACGAAGTTTCACTTCTAAAATCTGTGATTCTAGGAAACATAGATTAACATACATTTCAGATATCTAAAGTTTCGTAAAGCAATAGTCAAACATAATTACATACATTTAAGCAACCTATAGTTTTCCTCAGCCATTTATCATTTAAACCTAGTTTTAGATCTCAAAATTAGTAGAATCTTAATTAGACAAAGAAATTTTTGAGATTTATTCATGACCATGTATGTTTGAGGCTCAGAAAATCTGTACCACTATTCTTACCATGCACTTCCCTATATATGATATTCTTCACAAGCCAGACAGTCCTCTCATTTCATATATATATCAGGGTAAAAGAGTCTCATGTAAATAACTCTAAGTCATCTATATACCTCCATACTTGAGGTGGCTAGTAAGGATGTGTTTAGTGTTAGGGGCTTCCATGGTGGCTCAGATGGTAAAGCATCTGCCTACAATGAGGGAGACCTGGGTTCAATCCTGGGGTCGGGAAGATCTCCTGGAGAAGGAAATGGCAATCCACTCCATGGATGGAGGAGCCTGGCAGGCTACAGTCCATGGGGTCGCAAAGAGTCAGACACGACTGAGCAACTTCACTTTCTTTAGTGTTAGGAATGTTACAGACTAAGCCTCTTACTGACATGAGCTCCTCTGAAGCTCCCATGTATGTTTGCTGAAATCTTTTGAGAAGTCAGCTCAGTGGGATAACTTTGTTGTAAGGACAAGAAACTACTCTCTTCAATTCACTGTTTAGAGTAGGCGGAGAATAGATAAGTTAGTGCAAGCTCCTCCCTCAGGTTAATCTGGTGTGAAATAGATGAAATGCAGCCCTTTTAAAGAAGCATCCAACCATAGATACAAGTATCTATTAGAGGAAGCTAGAATAGAGCAAGGGTCCACTTAATCTAGAATCTTGATAGGATAATTACTATTTCATTTACTATACCAGCTTGACTTTCATCACTCTGAATTCAAGTGAAGTATAGATATGACATTAGTAAGACACTTTTTCAAGAGCTAATGAAACTAGTTGAAGTCCCACCATTCTCATCTGACACAGAAAGTGAAAGTGAAGTCGCTCAGTCGTGTCCGACTCTTTGCGACCCGTGGACTGTAGACCACCAAGCTCCTCTGTCCATGGGGTTCTCCAGGCAAGAATACTGGAGTGAGTTGCCATTTCCTTCTCCAGGGGATCTTCCTGACCCAGGGATTGAACCCAGGTCTCCCACATTGCAGGCAGATGCTTTAACCTCTGCGCCAACAGGGAAGCCCTTAAAAACAAGAATATAGTCTCTCCTACAGACACAGAACTTCAGATCCAAGTACTAACATCAAAGATTTCAAAGGGAGGAAAGGAAGCCAGGTTGAAAGAAGAAGGGGGAGGAGGCGGGAGAGGGGGGCGAAAGGGGTGGCCTTACATATGTCTCCGGCCACCTACAGATATCCAGGCGTTATGGGACTTTCCCCTGTGCCTCCAGAGAAGGGAGGACTGGAACTCGGCCCTACCAGAAATCAGACCAGACCAGAACCAGAATTTGAGTTCTCTGCCAAGAGGTGATCAGTCTCTAATCCTCAGCTCAGCCTGAGGGCCCGTCGACCAGATTCCTGCGTCCAGGACTGTGGGACTAGAAAAATGGGGAAGGATAGGAAGGGTTAAGGAGAGGAAAGAGAGAGGGAAGGAGAGATAAGTCAATAAAGTCTCTTGTTCCTTACCCGTCGGGGCACTCTGGCCAGTTGTCTGTGTCAGGAGGAGACCAGGGACAAAAGGGTCCCAGTTGCGGCCACTGGGTCTGGTCCATTGGCAGGCAAGCTGGCCCCTGAGTACCCCGAGTGGTCAGGATGTCAGTCTCAGTGAAAAAGAGTCCCCGCCAGAGTCGCCATTTGTTGCAGGAAGGCGGACCTCTTCCAGGGCCTGAAACTGGGCTCTTGTCTAACACTCGGAAATGAATTGTCCGAGGAGACACATGTGCTGACAAAGCAAGAGATTTTATAGAATGTGTATGCTAAGTTTGAGTTGTCTCAGCATGAAATTTTTTGCTTCATTTATGATGAAGGTCTTTGCTAATCAAATGATTGCTATGAAGAAAGGCCAACTGTTTGAGCAATTGGATGTGCTTAACCTCTGCTGGATCTCAGTGCTTCTGAGGATTCGTTTATGTTCAGCTTTGGGCTGTGGGAAGGAAACTGACAGATTTGAACTTGAATTTTTATCCTACCAATTAATAGAGAAAAAGGATATATCCCCCTTCAGCCTCAGTTCCTCTGCAACAAGGGTAATCCCAGAACTACTTAGAAGTTAATGATCTCCACTGAACCATCATTTACAAGAGCGAAAACTTGGAAATCAGGTTAACTAGCTCACATCAGATTCATATGATGGATCAGTACTCAGTCCTAAAAGGGTGAGATAAATATACACTCATAAAAAAGTGTCCCTTTATATTATCAAGTGAGAAAAGTAAAATGTAGAGTAATAGGTAGAGTTTATAACCTTTTAAAAATCAAACTTTCTCTCATGCTTTCATTCTCTTTATTTCTTCAGGGAAAAAAGGTCAGGAAGAATACACAGCAAGCACTGAAAATATAAGTTTCAGTTAGGGAACAAAACTTTTTAATTTATCCATGGTTGTTGCATCGAATGAGAGAAAATCTCACTTAAACTTGTAAACTCAGCACTTTGCTTTCATTTTAAAAGGAGAAATTCATAACGTTGTTTTATAAATAAAGTGACTGTTTACATGTTATGGGTTTACTGATTAGCTAATGCTGAAGTCTGGCATTTTATATTTCATTTTCTGTCTTTTTCATTTCTGGTTTTGTTAATTTCCATATCTCTGGGCCACTTGAGCTTTTTTGAGAATTCTATTTTGACTTATCTATAGTTTTTTTTTTTTTTTAATCACATATCACTGCATAACTTTTTTAGTGGCCACTCTAGAGGTTCTATTGTATGTACACACAGCTGCAGTTACATTTTACCAGTTTGAGCGAAATGTGGAGTACACTGAGAACAATATTAGTCAGTGTTAAACTTTTTGCTTCTGTTGTCAAACATAATTTAGAAACTTCAATGTAAAGTAAATTGTATTTAACCATATTTGTGCTCTTTGCTTTCTTTTTTGTTGTTACAAGGTTTACTATTTAAACATGAAGTTAAAGAAATAATTTGTCAGGGTGGATGGAAACGCATAACACAATTAAATGCTGTGTCCCCAAACCTACTTCAAATGAAATAACATATGTATGTTTTAAGGAAAAGAAAAATTGTATACTTGTGCAAACATCAGACAAATGACAGACTGGCTAATCTTCATGTGTTAATAGCAGATAAAGGAGACTTTGTGGCATAGAAAGCTACCAAGGACAGTGAGAGACATCATGTAATGATAAATGGTAACCTACCAAGACGAAATAGCAATCCTAAGGGTTTTGTTGTTCTTTAGTTGCTAAGACATGTCCAACTCTTTTGCAACCCCATGGACTATAGACTACCAGACTCCTCTGTTCATGAGATTTCCCAGGCAAGAATACTGGACTGAATATTGCCACTTTATTTTCCAGGAGATATTCCAGACCCTGGGGTTGAACCTTTGCCTCCTGCATTGTGGGTGGATTCTGTACACCACAAGCCACCAAGGAAGCCATCCTAAGGGTATGGGCTCCAAACAAGAGAGCTACCATATATATGATGTGAAAACTGGTAGAAACGGAGGGAGAAATAGACAGGCACATAATTATAGTTGGGTACTTCAACATTTTTCTCCCAATGCTTGATAAAACTAGTCAGAAAGCAACAAGGATACAGAAAAACTCAATAATGACCCCAATTAACCAACTGAATGTAATAGATATTTACCAAACACTCCACCTAAAAGAGAATATACATTTTTTTCCAGCTCCGGAAGAATATATATGTATCATTCAATTATTTGTTCATTTGTATGCTTTCCCTGGCAATGCTCAGTCCAACTGAGTTCTTCCAGTCCACTTCCATTACATCAGTGGAAGTGAGGGAAGTCCTCCTGGTCCTGGGGTAAAGCACAGTGAAGTTCTGGCCCCTTTAATTCTGCCACTTTCTGCACACACTAGGATGATACATGGCTGATGTTGAAAATGGGATTACTTTGTTTTACTTACACCGATGCTGCTTCCACATTCTCTTTCTGCAACTGGTGGAGACTGACTGCTCACCACGTCTCTCCATGTGGTTTCCTTCAATCTGGGAGCTTATAGCTGGGGCCTGAGGGATCTCTACTGGGTCCCTTGAGAACTTGAGCTTCCAGAGCTGTGACAGAATTGAAAAAACAACAACAACAACAACATTCATTAGTTATTCTCTGATGGATAAAAGTTCATATTTCCCGAGGGGAGAAAATATGATTTTGTGTTACTGCCTTTTGGGATTTGGTTTCTTTGTTAAGAGCCCTGAGTGTTAGTTGCTCAGTCGTGCCTGGCTCTTTGCGACCCCATGGACTGCAGTCCACCAGGCTCTTCTCTCCATGGGATTTTCCAGGCAAGGATAATGGAGTGGGTTGTCATTTCCTTCTCCAGGGGATCTTCCCAACCCAGGGATCGAACCTGGGTCTCCTGCACTGCAGGCAGATTCTTTACCCACTGACTTACGAGGGAAGCCCCATTGTTGACAAATTATCATACCTCCCTTCCTTTTTCCCTCACTGGTTTTCCCTTCCTCCTTGTCTTCCTTCTCCCCCCTCCCTTGTTTCCTTTCCTTTCTTCCTTTCTCCCACCTGTCTCCTTGCCTTCCTTTTTTTGGGGTGGTGGTGGTGGTGGTGGTGAGGTGTATAATAAGCCATCCACATGGTTAAAAATGCAGATGTACCAAAGTGCATAGCATAAGACACCACTCCCCTCTATCCCTTGATTCCCAATCTCTAGTTTCCCTCCCTGGAGAACATCACTGTCCCTACTTCTTTATTGTTCCAGATTAGCCTTGCATTGCGTTTGCAAACATATCAATATTATATTCTTTATTCCTCAGCTGTACAAATGACAGTGTATCACTCACATTTTTCAGTGGCCTGCAGTTCACATAATATTTCTGGGTGATCTATATGGAAAGGGAAATCTCACTCTTACCCTGTTGTATAGTATTTCATGGGACAGCTGCATTGCTTAATATGTTTAACCAAACTCGCTTCCCTATTAGTAGATATTTAGATGGTTTCCAATCTTCTCTAAAAAACATACAATACATATATTAGTGTGCATAAGTGTGAACTATATCTCTAGGATTGAAAGATATTTAGGAGAAGAACCTCCAAGTCAAAGGGCATGAACACTATAAATGTTGATAGGTATTGCCCAAGTGTCCTTCAGAACAAGGTTCTGTCCATTTAAATCACATCTAGCAAATCTAAAGTGACTATTTCTGTATATCTTCTCTAACAAAATACTAAGAAATGTTATTAAACTTTGTCACTGCGATACGTAGAGAACAGTAGAATTTAGTTTTGTTTGCAGTTTTCCACTACAAACCAGACTGAGCAACTTTTTCAATGTCCAAGAGAGATTAGTATCTCCTTTTCTGTGAGTTATCTGTTTATATATGTTGCCCTGTTAAAAATTTTTGATTTTACAATGATGTTTGGAGTCAAGAACTCTTCCTTGTAAAATCTTCAAATATTTATTTCTCAATATTAACTATTTAATACTGTTTTTCACTTGCGGAGTCATGTCTGACTCTTTGTGACCCCATAGAGTGCCACATGCCAGGCCTCCCTGTCCCTCACCATCTCCCAGAACTCACTGAAGTCCATGTCCTCTGAATCGGTGATGCCATCCAACCATCTCATCCTCTGTTGCCCTCTTCTCCTTTTGCCTTCAATCTTTCCCAGCATCAGGGTCTTTTCCAATGGGTCTTTGTCTGATTCTGCCACTAGCTCTGTGATCTTGGGTGTGTTATTTATGTCCAGAGTCTTAACTTCCTCACTTGTAAAATGAGGACAATGAAAGTGCCTACTTCAGAAGGGTTGTGAAGGTTTAAATAAAATCAAGCTTGCAAAGCTCTTAACGCTCATTAGCTAGTCTTTAAACCCTTGCCTTCAGACAATTTACAGTTTGAGGCCATGGAAATGAAACTAACTTTCAAGACCAACATTGAGTGGCAAATACTGTGAACAGGAAGTCAGTTCAATTCAGTCTCTCAGTCGTGTCCAGCTCTTTGTGAGCCCATGAACCACAGCACACCAGGCCTCCCTGTCCATCACCAACTGGAAGAGCAGGGGGCAATCCAGGAGGATTTCCTGTAAGAGTGAGGTGTGTGCGGAGCACGTGGGAAGGGTGGGAAAGCAAATGGGACAACTTAAGGGGACTTGGAGGTGGGAATCAGATGGGTGTGCTTTTTGGACAGAGAGGAGTTTAGACTGCCCAGTGGGTAGGAAGAACTGCCAAGTGGTCCAGGAGATGGGGGATTATTGTGCCAACTCTGGGAGGTCCAGTGAGAATCTCACAGGGCAGACACAGCCTGTGTGGGCAAGAGCCTCACAGTCCTAGAAACTGCTCATGGGCTCTGATTAAAACTTGGGTGCCCAGGGAAGCTGAAATGTTCTGCCTTTTTATCAAACCCCAACTGTATTTCTTGGGGCTGCTTAGTGGTGGGTCTCATCCCTGTGTCTCAGTTCTGTTTTACCAAGTGAGGAATCCTGTCCCCTCCCTCTCTTCCCTGGTCAGAAAAGCAACTGCAATAATTTTTCATAGATTACTTTGTCAACCAAGGTCTGTCTAGTCAAGGCTATGGTTTTCCAGTAGTCACGTATGGATGTGAGAGTTGGGCTATAAAGAAAGCTGAGTGCTGAAGAATTGATGCTTTAGAACTGTGGTGTTGGAGAAGACTCTTGAGGGTCCCTTGGACTGCAAGGAGATCCAATCAGTCCATCCTAAAGGAAATTAGTCCTGAATATTTATTGGAAGGACTGATGCTAAAGCTGAAACTCCAGTACTTTG